>NC_138054.1:2681711-2900397 GCF_964194185.1 Rhinolophus hipposideros | reverse complement strand
GAAATAAACCCATATCTATATGGTCAATTAATTTATGACAAAGGAGGCAAGAATATACAATGGGGTAAAGAAAGTCTCTTCAATAAATAGTGTTTGGAAAACCGGACAGATACATGCGAAAGAAAATTAAACTGGACCACCTTACTTCATATACAAGCAAAAACTCAAAATGGATTAAAAACTCCAATGTAAGACCTGAAATTATAAAATTCCTAGAAGAAAACATGGGCAGTAAACTGTTTGACATTGCTCTTACTAATATTTTTTGGATATGTCTCCCCAGGCAAGATAAACAAAAGAAACAAATAGATACATCAAATTTAAAAGTTTTTACAAAACAAAGAAACAAAAACTCATAGACACAGACAACAGTTTAGTGGTTACCAGACGGGAAGAGGGGAAGGGTGATGGTAGAAGAGGGTGAAGGAGGTCAAATATATGGTGATGGAAGGAGAACTGACTCTGGGTGGTGACACACAGTGCAGCATATAGATGATGTATTATAGAATTATACACTTGAAACATATATAATTTTACTAACGAACGCCACCCCAATAAATTTAATTGGAAAAAAAATCTTAAGTTTTTGCACAAAAATCTTAAGTTTTGCACATCAGCAAAATGAAAAGTCATCCTAGTGAATGGGAGAAGATATTTGCAAATGACACATCCAATAACTGGTTAATATCCAAAATAGTAAGGAACTCATACAGCTTAACACCAAAAAGACAAGCAATCCCATTAATAAATGGGCCGAAGACCTGAGTAGACATTTCTCCAAAGAGGACATACACATGGACATATGAAAAGATGTTCAATGTCACTAATCACCATGGAAATGCAAATTAAAACCACAGTGAGTGAGATGTCCCCTTACACCTCTCAGAATGACTATCATCAATAAATCAACAAACAACAAGTGTTGGTGAGGATACACAGAAAAGGGAACCCCCTTGCACTGTTGGTGGGATTGCAAATTGGTGCAGTCACTGTGGAAAACAGTATGAAGTTTCCTAAAATACATTAAAAATAGAACTACCATATGACCCAGCTATTCCAATTTTGGGTATTTATCCAAAGACATCTAAAACACTAATTCAAAAAGATACGTGCACCGCTATGTTTATTGCAGCATTATTTACAATAGCCAAGATACGGAAGCCACTTAACTGTCCATCAATAGACAACTGGATAAAGATGAAGTGGTACATGTATACAATGGAATATTACTCAGCCATAATAAAAAGTGAAATCTTACTATTTGTGACAATACGAATGGATCTCATGGGTATTATGCTTAGTGAAATAAGTCAGAGAAGGACAAATACCGTATGATTTCACTTAGATTTGGGATCTAATAAATAAATGAACGAACAGACAAACAAACTCGTAGATATGGAGAACAAACTGAGGGTTGCCAGGGCCTGGGTGAGAAAGGTGGAGGGATTAAGAAGTACAAATTGGTAGCTACAAAACAGTCACAGGGGTGTGAAATACAGCTTAGGGAATATAGTCAATAATAATGTAATACCTATGTATGTTGTCAGGTGGGTACTAGAATTATTGGGGGGATCACTTTGTAATTTATATAAATGTCTAACCACTATGTTATACACCTGAAACTAATATAATATTGAATGTCACCTGTAATTGAAATTTAATTTAATTTTTAAATAACAAAAGTATAAATACAAACTTTAGTATGGGATAATAAACTGTGAATATCCATTATGCTTTCTGCCATTAACTCAGTCTATGAGCTTATTATACAAACCACTTATTTTATTTTTAATGTATAATCTAGAAATCATTAGAGAGTCAGATGATGACACTGACACATTACCTCAATCTCTGGGGTAAAATTCTGTGTGATGTGAAACAGTTTGTCTTGCCATTTCAAATGTTTGTAGTTTTCCTTGGTAACCAGTCATATTCATAATTTAATTTGAACTAGAGCAAACTATTAAGAATACATTATTTAAATGCATTGAGCTTTAGAAGCATTTACTGAGTGGTACAGTAAAACCTAAAAATTTCTTCTGAGGCCAAACTTTCAGTTTGCTTAAGGAGGGCCACTTACTTTCATCACTACCCATTCACATTAAGTACAAATGCAATTCTCTGTTACTAATTTCTTCTACTCAAATGAAGTTATCTGAGAGAGAAGTTAACATATTTATTAAAAAGTGTGTATTTGCAGTTGGGCCAAAAGTTCTTCTGAAATGTACTGTCCTGTAGTAATGCTACTGAAAGTTGTAGATAGATACAGTACGGGCAGCTGGTACAGTCATTATCGCTGCCGGATTTGCCAACCATAGTATTTTAAGCAACAACAATAAAAAATCAGATGTTTTCCAGAGCCCTCCAGAAAAAAAAGTATTAATCGCTTCTCGGCCTTTTGGCTAAGATCAAGTGCAGAAAAAAAAGTATTGGTTGTTATATTTCTTGGTACAAAGTTGATGAAGTTTATGTTAATGACTATCCATCTGTCAGTGAGTTTAGGAAAATTCAAACAAAATGTAAAAAAGATGCCAAGCATTTTTAAGTTTCAAAATTCAAGTTAAGTGCAAGAAGTGTGGTATAGCAAGAATTTCAAGTTTTATCATAAAATCAGTAAAAACTTTGACATAGGGTTCCTGTAATATTAACTATTTTTAAAGACCAACGTGGAATATTCAACATATGGCTCAAGTACACACAACCCATTCAGCCTTCAGCGAGGACAAACCCTCGTCCTTTGATTTGGGAAAAAAAATCATTCTACTTGGAGGTTTTCTTTTTATTTGGACAGTATACCACACTTGGAGAAATGCAAGGTTTAGAGACAAACTTGCATGCACACCCTGCTCTTCCACTTAACCAGTTGTGGGCTTTGGGGGCAACAATCCGTGTACGTAGGATTATAGTGAGAATTAAATCTGGTGGCATATACAGAACTACTAATATGGTGCCCAGCACGTTATTACATTTTCAAAGGAACCGTAGCTCTTGTGATCAGCCATATTGAAAATAAAACCTGTGAACTCAGTGAGAGACCTAGAAAGCTGGCCTCAGGGATTACCTGCATTTCAGAAAGGCTGGGGGCATGACGGCATCCATCCTGTCCTGCATTCACCTTGGAAGGGCCTGTGCACTGGGGCATGGGGCTGTCAGTGGCTGCAATGTGCTCAGCCAGGGTCTTGCACTGCAAAAGGCCACTGTAGTGCCCTGCTCACTGTGACTTTGTTGTTTCCACACCTTAACTGTACATTAATGTAGTTTTTTGGGTTTTTGTTTTGTTTTGTTTTTTAACCTAAGAGTCAGGAGGCCCAGACCACAAGGTCATGGCCTGCTTTGTGTATGAGTGAGCCTGCTGGCCTGAGGTCACACGTCCTGCCACACTGGAGGCCAGCCACCCGGCCGTGGCCATTGGCACAGTACACTGGCATTGGCTCCTAACCTGTACTTCCCACTGCCCACCTCCCAGGCGGGATGCAGCCGTGCAGGAAGGCCAGATCTTCTCTTACTGAAAGTGTACGGTTGGAGCCTCTATCTCATTGTAACCTCTGAAGGCAAGGAACATCAGGTAGCTTATCTCTCCCCACCCCCAGCCTCATCCCCCAAATTAGGAAATGTTTAGCTTCAAGTAACAGATAATTTGAATCAAATTGGCCTTAGCTAAGGAAATACATTCTCACACATAACCTAACATCAGAGGTGAGCTGGGCTTCACTGTTGGCTTAATCAGAGCTGTCCAGGACCCAGGCTGTCCCCTCTCTGCTATGCACACGGTGCCACTTCGTCCTCAGGCTCATCCCTGACATGGCTGTAGGCCAGCTGCCAATAGCAGGCAGAGCCACATTCTTCTCCATGTGGACAAACAGAAATGACATCCCACGGCTTTCCCAGAAGTCCCCGGCACACCTGTCCCATCTCACTGGTTAGTGTTGAGTCATATGCCATTCCTGAGTCCTTTACTAGTCAAATAAGTGGGATTGCTGTGATTGTTTCAGGCTCAAGGGTAAGGGTAAACACCCAAACCACACTGGAGTTCTCTTAGGAAGGGAGAGGGAGGAAATCAGTCAGGCCACTGCAACAAAACCACCACAGGAGATTTCCTGGGGGAGGCGATCTTTGGACTGAGTTTTGTTTTTTTAAAGATTTTTATTGAAATATAACTAACATATTAGTTTCAGGTATTCACCATAGTTATTCAACATTTATATACCTAAAGAACTGATCACCATGACAAGTCCAGCAACCATCTGACACGGTACCACACTCTCACAATATTATTGAGTATATTCCCTATGCTGTACATTACACACCCATGAGTTATTTGTTTTATACCTGGAAATTTAAACCTCTTATTCCCTTCACTTCTCCCCCCCCTTTTTTTACTTTTTTAATTACAGTTGATATTCAATATTATGTTAATTTCAGGTGTACAGCATAGTGGTTAGACATTTATATAATTTAAGAAGCGATCCCCCTGACTAGTCTAGTACCCACCTGGCACTATGCATAGTTATTACCATAGTATTGACTATACTCCCTATGCTGTACTTTACAACCCCATGACTATTTTGTGACTACCAATTTGTACTTCTTAGTCCCTTCACCTTTTTCTCCCTGTTCCCCCAAACCCCTCCCATCTATCACCCCAATAAATCTAGTGCTCATCTGACACCATACATAGTTATTACAATATTATTTGTTATATTCCTTATGCTATATCCTACATCCCCGTGAAGACTTTGTATAATAACAACCAATTTGTACTTCTTAATCCCTTCTCCTTTTTCACCCATTCCCAACCCCCTTCCCATCTGGCAACCATCACAATGTTTTCTGTATCTATGAGTTTGTTTATTTTGTTCTTTAGATTCCATATTCGAGTATAAGTGAAATCACATTGCATCTGCCTGTTGCTCTCTGACATATTCCACTGAGCACAACACGCTCCAGGTCCATCCATGCTGCTACAAATGGCAAGAACCCATTCCTCTCCCTGGCCAAGCAATATTCCATTGTATATATGTCCCACCTCCTCTTCATCCATTCATTCATTGACAGACAGACGCCCCGGCTGACTCCACACCTTGGCCATTGTACACAAGGCTGCAGTGAACATGTGGATGCGCATGTCTTTTCAACATAGTGTTGATAAATACCCAGAAGTGGGATTACTGGGTCCTTCTTTGTTTCTTGTTATATAGCTTTTGTTTTAAAGTCTGTTTTGTCTCATATAAGTATTGCTCCCCCAGCTTTTTTTTTCCATTTCCATTTTCATGGAATATCTTTTTCCTATCCCTTTACTTTCAGTCTTTGTATGTCTTTTGATCTGAAGTGAGTCTCTCATAGGCAGCTTGTATATGTAAGGGTCTTGTTTTTAACCATTCAGCCATCCTGTGTCTTTTGATTGGAGCATTTAATCCATTTAGATTTAAAGTAATTGTTGATAGATAGGTATTTATTGCCATTATTCATATTTTTTATCTTTTTTTTTTTCTGTCTTAAAGAAATACCTCTAAAATTCCTTGTAATGCTGGTTTGGTGGTGAGGAACTCTTTTAGCTTTTTCTTGTCTGGGAAGGTGTTTATTTGTCCTTCAATTCTAAATGATAGCTTTGTTGGATAGAGTAATTTCGGTTGTAGGTCCTTGATTTTCATCACTTTGAATATTTCATGCCAATCCCTTGTGGCTTGCAAAGTTTCTGTTGAGAAATCAGCTGACAGTCTTATGGGAGCTTCCTTGTAGATAACTATCTGCTTTTTTCTCGCTGCTTTTAAGATTCTCTCTTTGTCTTTAACCTTTGGCATTTTAATTATGATGTGTCTTGGTGTTGGACTTTTTGGATTCATCTTCTTTGGGATGATCTGTGCTTCCTGGGCTCACCAAGTTATTTTTTCAAGTAGATTTTCCATTCTTTGCTTTCTCTTTTCTCCTTCTGGTATCCCTATAATGTGAATGTTGGTACACTTGGTGTTGTCCCAGAGGACCCTTAAATGCTCCTCATTTTTTTTGGATTTTCTTTTTTCCTGTTCTAATTGGGTGTTTTCTGCTACCTTATCTTCTAAATCACTGATTCGAACCTCTGCTTCAGCTAATCTACTCTTACTTCCCTCTAATGTATTCTTCACTTCAGTTATTGTATTCTTTATTTCTGACTGGTTCTTTTTTATGTTTCCTATCTCTTTGTTCAAGTTCTCTCTGAGATCATTGAGCATCCTTATAACCAGTGTTTGGAATGCTGTGTCTGGTAGATTGCTTGTCTCCATTTTGTTTAGTTCTTTTTCTGGAGGTTTGTTCTATTCTTTTATTTGGAACATCTTTCTTTGACTCCCAGTTTGACTGCCTTCCTGTGTTTCTATGTGGGGCTGCTATATGCCTCCCAGTCTTAATAGGGTGGCCTTATGTAGTAAGTGTCCTGTGAGACCAAGTGGTGCAATCTTCCTGCTCACCAGAGCCGGGTGCTCCAGGTGTGTCCTTTGTGTGGGTTGTGTGTGCCCTCTTGTTGTAGTTGAGACTTAGTTGCTGTTTGCATGTCAGTGGGAGGGATTGACCCTCAGGCTGATTGGTTGTGAGGACTGGCTGTGACTACAGTGGAGAAACTGTTTTGCAGGGGCTGACCCTACAGAGCAGGGTTCACTTTAGTGGGGCTCTGGTGCCTTCCCCATCTGCCCTTTGGGTGTGTCATCCTTGGAGGTGTCTGGGTCATGTTCCGACTCCGACTCACTGGGCCTGGCAGTCCTAGGGCCTCTTGGGAGGGGACCTGCTGCAGGCCAAGTTCAGCCACAATTTGTGCCCTGATCAGGGCCACCTGGCATGAGCTACAAAGCAATCCAGAGATGGCTGCCACCCACACTGTGCTTGGAAGTACCTCAAGAGTCCAAGCTGTGAACCAAGGCTGGCTGTAGCTAGTCCCTGGCTTAGGTCTGCTCAGCCAGATGTACCGGACATGCTAAAACCAGATGCTACTTGTTTGGGTTTTTCTGAACCTTTGAGAGATTTTAGAAACTCCGCAGCATGAGCCAAAGCAGGCTGTTTATATGGAAAAGCCACTGGTAGTGGCTTGGGTGTGCCTGAAAATTGGGTGGGGCAGGGCTTCAGGGAATTATTAGGGCAGGGCAGATGAAAGATGATAGCCAGTTTGATGGAGACTCAGATATGCATGTAGGGAGGGGAAGGCTCAACAGAGAAACAATGTCTTCTGCCAGTTCCTCAGTCCAGAGAAACTTGCCCCTCCAGCCCTCACCCTGAGGCCAGACAATTCAGTTCCTCCTTGTATGTTGCTGGTGCATTTTGAGCTGCTGCCCCAGCACTGGGGCTCAGAACAAGTGGGTCCATCAGCGAATAAGTCCATGTGTGGGCCCTTTAAGAGGAGCACCTGGGACTCCAGCCTCCCTCCATCTCACTCAGCCACAGTCTCTGCTCGTTTTCACAGCCGGAAGTTATGAGGAATTTTCTCCTTGGCACTGGAACCCTGGGCTGGAGAGCCTGGATTGGGGCTGGGACCCCTTGCTTCTCAGGGAGATCTCTGCAGGTGAGATATCACTCCCAATTTTTAATGGTCACACTTAGGTGTGGGACCAGCACATTCCGTGTCTCCGCCCCTCATACCAGTCTCAAGGTGGCTTCTTCTGTATATCCTTAGTTGTAGGGCTTCAGTTCAGCTAGACTTCAGGTGATTCTTAGTAATCATTGTTCTGTGTTTCAGTTGTAAGTGGTGTGATCCTGAGAGGAGGTGAGTACAGAGTTTACCTAGTCTGCCATCTTGACCGGAAATCTCTGGACTGAGTTTCAAACAATAAGGAGATGTAGAAGGTGAGGAAGAAACTTTAAGTAGATGGGACAGCTTACACAGAAAGTTCAGAACTCTGAAATAACATGTTCTTTTGTAGGGAGCTATAAGTAGGTTACTATAGAGAATGAGAATAATGAGATATGCATCTGAGAAAGAGGTCTTTTTATGTCATGACTTATCTTGAATGCCATTCTTAATCACAGGCATATCTAGAAAGTGGAGAGGAAGTGATCTTTAGAGAAATACTTCAGAGGTAAGGGTTACAGGACTTTCTGGCCAGTGGGATATGAGGAAGCGAGCACAAAGGAGTGGTGGACCTCAACAGATCCTTGGTCTTCCAGCCTCTTTGTCATCATTATTTCTCATAGGGCTTCTCTCTCTCTCTCTCTCTCTCTCTCTCTCTCTCTCTCTCTCTCTCTCTCTCTCTCTCTTTCACACACACACACACACACACAGACGCAGAAATTTCTGTGGCAGTGACATTGCAGCAAAAATAGGGACATCATAATTTTCATTTGTTCTCTTCCCCATTCTAATACTAACAGCTTCCCCCTTCCCAATTTTTGAAAATATTTTAAATGAACAATTTTAGTTGTTTGAGGATGCAAAAAAAGTGACTTGTTTAAAAAAGATTTGGTGATTTTTAATTAGTTGTGACATTGATCTTTAGAAAGAATCAATCACTTTTAAAAACCTCAGTATTTGGTTGTCAGCTACTTGTGAATCTGTTGATTTCCATATAAGTTTCATTTTGTAGTTAGAATTTGGGAGGAAACATACTATTTTCAGTATCATGTTTCTTACAAAAGGCTGAAATATGCTTAGTCAACCTCCTCCCTGCATGCAGTTCACCTTTGAACTAAGACCAAACTAGAAATAAGGAACGTCTTGAAATATTTCAGGATGTTTGAAACCAAGGGATTGTATGATTGGAGTCCGTTTTATTTTTAGCACGTCCAGCTCTTTAGCACTCCCTAAAGATAAATGCCCAAGACTTATCGGCTTTTACTATTTAGGATTTTTTTTTTTAATCACCAAAACATTAGTTAACAAAACTTGGGGAAAGAAATCCCAGAGATTTTAAAACGTATAGCTAGTTCAGTCTCTGATACCGAAATTCTGTATAATATTTGTCCATGTGTCAACCTTAGGGAAACAAAAGAGGTTTGACTCATAAATTTCAGCCTGTGCTATTCATTTTTAATTTGTATTACACATACAGTGTAGCTTTATTATGCAGCAGTCCACAGCCCTGCGCAAAGTAAGTGCAAGCACCAAACTGCCACTGAGGCGTTTTACCCACACTGAATGCCTCTACTGAAAATACGCTGAAGACCACACATCATGGCTATTCTGCAGATTTTTTTTTTTTAAGTCCAGCTGATTCACATGCCTGTTTTGGCTCCTTACAGAAAACAGGCTTCTGGATCAGCTGGACATCAGAGCCCAGAGTCTCCACTCAGTGTTCTACTTGGAAATGCAGCTGACCCAGACTTTGGTTTCGTAAAGTAGCCAAAAACTAGCATCTGGCCCTAATTTAGACTCTGCTTATGAGCTCCCCACCAGCAGCAAACAGTTCTCTCACTCTTTTTCTCTTGCATGGGGGCGGGGTGGGCAGAAGAGATCAGTAATACCCGCTTCTATTTTTCTGTCTCCAACACTTTCATTTCCAGTAACATTCTTCTTTCTACTTGCACAAATTTGTTTGACATTTCCGGTTGGCACATCTGCCTTTGTATAGCTGTCGTTCTGACCGCCATTTTTAAATAGTACCCATTCAAAAAGTTATTGAGCACCTACTTTATGCCAGGCGTGATGCGTGTGCCTGGCGGGTAGAACATGTGACCAGTTGTCATTCCTGAATGAAGGCTGCATCTTCCAGATGTGATGTCTTGAAATGTTTCAATAGAACAACACCCTTTTTATCTTTTAACATTCGGTATTTGCCTAATGAGGGCTTTTTCTTCCCCAATCATGTGGATTAAAATATGTCTGTGTGGACAGAGCCCCAAAGAGCAGTTTCCAGGCTCTCGGCCTAACATAGAAAGGTGCTGGCTCAGGTAGTAAATGGCCGTCAACTGTGATTGGATGGCCATCAGCTGTGGCTAGTTGGCCGTCAGCTGTAACCAGTGAGCCATTGGCAACTAATATAACTGCCGTGGCTACGCTAGCAGCAAATGGTGGCTGGCAAGCGCGTATTGTAGTTAGGACGGCGGGTTGCGGACAGTGTGGCTCCTCCTTCCTGTGTCTCCAACCCAGCCACCAGTGAGATTATAGTGGTGTGACTCCCCTACTTATGGCTCCTTTTTGGCCTCAACATATCCTGTGTTCTTATGTGGGGAGCGGGAGCTGAGACCTCCCGTGACACCCCACATGACAAATGGCACAGCGAGCAGGGTACGGTGCTGGCTAAAGCTCTCCAAAGGGCAGTGAAGCAGTTTGTGCGTATGACCATGCAGTCTCAGGAAGACCAGGAGGAGCAGCTGCCGGAAAGCTGGATCCCCATGAAGGGGTGGGAAGACATGGACAGTTCTCCAACCAGCAGAGGCCGGAGAAAGCGAAGGTTATTTCATCTTTAGCTCACAATGAAAGGAGTATTTGGGGACCTGTTTTCATTTGTTTGTTTGAAATCAACTTAATAATATTGAGGTATGATTTGGCAAGTATTTTTTTTAACTCCTCCTCACGTTCTTCGGCAGCAGAACCTGTGGGCTGGGAAGTGCTTGCTGAAGCAGCCCGGATGCAGGACTTGTAGTCCCAGGAGGAAATGCTTGCTGAGTCCTCCATGGAGATGAGGGTGAGGTCAAGGTCATCCCTCACCCGCAGGACAGCCCTGGCGAATGACTATGGACTATGGGGAATTGCCTTCTATCCCTAATTTAATGGACCGCTTGACTGTTTGCTTGGGAACATACCACCATGTAGTGGAACAGGAGGATGTTTGCTTTTGTGTCTTGACCGCCATGGAGAATATGTGAGAAAGACTGGCTGAGCCCAGGATGTCTGGCTGTGCCCAGAGAGAGTGGCGGTGCCCTGAGAGCCCTGGCTGGGCCCAGAGAGAGTGGCGGTGCCCTGAGAGCCCTGGCTGAGCTCAGGAAGTCTGGCTGTGCCCAGAAGGACTGGTGCTGCCCTGAGAAACCCTGGCTGTGCTCAGAGAGCCTGGCTGTGTCCAGGATATTGCATTCACCTCCAGGCTTCTCACACGGGGCCCCTCTCGGAAGATGCTTGTCACGTAACTTGTGAGGCAAGACCCTGTAGGGGTGGAGTGTGGGGACAGAGCCCCAAAGAGCAGTTTCCAGGCTCTCGGCCTCACATAGAAAGGTGCTGGCTCAGGTAGTAAATGGCCATCAACTGTGATTGGATGGCCATCAGCTGTGGCTAGTTGGCCGTCAGCTGTAACCAGTGAGCCATTGGCCATTAATGTAACTGCTGTGGCTACGCTAGCAGCAAATGGGGGGCTAGCAAGAAGATGGTGGCTGAGCCTGCAAGCGCCGGAGTGTGGATTGCAGATTGCAGAGAAGCGGATTGCTAGCAAGTGAGATTGTTTGGCAGACAAGTGGATGGCGGGTTGCGGATAATGTGGCTCCTGCTCCCTGTGTCTCCAACCCAGCCACCAGTGAGATTATAGTGGTATGATTCCCCTACTTACGGCTTTGTGGGTGTTCCTTTTTGGCCTCACTATATCCTGCATTCTTATGTGGGGAGCAGGAGCTAACACCCCCCGTGACACCCCGCGTTACAATGTCTCTGTAATTCTAACATGTAGAGCACTTGTTTTGTGCATTATACACTGTGGGAGTTTAAGCGAGGGTCGGAAAAATGGAGGCCCTGCCTCAGAGTGCTTTCATCTAGGTGTCTGCTGCCGAAGAACCTGAGGAGGAGTTAAAAAAAATACTTGCCAAATCATACCTCAATATTATTAAGTTGATTTCAAACAAACAAACAAATGAAAACAGGTCCCCAAATACTCCTTTCATTGTGAGCTAAAGATGAAATTGGTTCTGAAATATCCCACCAAAGGCCCAGGGCTCAGGGCCTGCAGAGCAGCCTGCAGCCACTTTGCCTGATGCCTGCTTGTCACCCTGGTCTCTGTCTCCGGCTAGGAGCCCATCCTGCTCCTTCCATAGGTAGCTTCTAGTGACAAGTGCTTCCAGCTTTTCCTGACAGAGCTCATTGGGGAACAACATGGTTTTCTTTCCAGTTTCAGGGTGAAAATTACAACATCACTTGGAATAGTATATCTGACTTGGAATTGACTGGAGTGGTCAAAGTGATGGATCTGAGGTGTACTTGAAGGGATAATTGTACACAACCAGTTTAAAAGCTGGTAAATATTTGAGGGTCAGGGGTTAAATGTCAAAGCCGCAGCGCTTGGGCTCAGCTCCATAAAGTATCAAGAATGACTGCTAATTAAATCCAGGGTGTATTTCACCAAAGGGAAATAAATTTGACAGCTAACAAGCAATACTGGATTACCACCTTACAAAGGTTAGGGATCATGCTAGTAATAGTAGATGGTTTACAGATTTTAACCCAATAGTAATCTGCAGGGTGATTGCTTACTCTTACAGATTACCACACTAAACAAAGTTAAGTGTTGTGAGTCAGAAATAAGTACTATCAAAAGGCACATATATATGGGTCCCCTGGCTCCCTTTCTGTTTAAAAATGAATGCCTTGTGGCTGTTGCAGAGCGAATCCCTAAAACAAATGTAGTCAAAAGACATTCTCGCTTTTTCTCTTGAGCTGCAAATTTTTTCTGTGATTAATAATTTGCAACCAGTGCAATAACCAACTATAAAATTAGGTGAATTTGATTTTCAAACCATTGCAGCAAATTGAAAACAGAAAAAAATGTCAGTTAAAGGTATAATAGTCCCTTCCTTAGCTACTTAGATATTTATTTCACTTAAATTCAGCACTCTTCCATGGGCCTGTAATTTGGATGCTACTTTAGATGCCCCACCTGGGGGAGGCACGCGGGGGGGTGGGGGGGCTGTTCACCTTAAGGTGAGATATACCTTATGAGCACTAAGCAAACAGAGTAATTGTAATATGTAATAGCTGTGTTTACATGCAGATCTTGAGATTATTTCTGCACCAGGTGATTTATGGGGCGATATTAAGTAAATCACACTTGGAATGCTGCTCGAAGGATGAGTCACAAAATACTGCCATTTCCCCTTTCTCTTTTCAAAAGAGAGCCCAAAGGAAAGAGACAGAAAGGAATTCCTCCACTCCCCATACTAATCTTAATGCTAATCAAGAAATCATCACATTTAAGTTAGCATTTCAGCTATTTTCAATATTGATTTTTTAGTGATATGTCTGTTTAAAATAAAATTGTCTAATGTGAAATTTCACAGAAATAAATATGTAGAAAAAAAATTGCCAAAGCCGTTATAGAAAGCCTCATCATCCCTAATACCTCAGCTTCTGCAGGCTGAACTAATTTACTGCCTAATCTCTACTTGAGGTTTTAGTTAAATCAATTAAGTCGTTAAGAGTCATTTCAATAATGCTAGTGTTTGAGAGAACTACAGAGCAAACATGATTCCCCTTAATTAGACTTTTAAATTCAGAGCCTGATCTAAGTCTGGAACCAAGTATTCTGTTTTGAATCTCTCTGTATTCACTTAGTTGTAAGGGGAAATTTTTTAATGTGTCTGGCTCTCAGTAATTAGTTTGCAAATTTGTAATGTGAGATGTGGTAGGAGCTGAGTTTGGGAAGGAAAGCACAGCCTCCTCCCTTTTCATTTTATTAGCTTTTCCTGTATCTGGAGACTTCCTGCAAGGATGGAACATTCCTTTAAGTTCAACTTGTAGGAGGTTTGCACCAATAGCATAAAAAGCCTCCAGACAGGTATCTGCCACTGACCTTCGTATACCTTTACAAAAAAAAAAAAAAAAAAAAAAAACTGCTATTTTTGGTCAAGCCTGTCAGAGCCCTCTCTCTGTGGGCAGCCTGGCTATGTGGGACTGCCTGAGCTGCGTCTCTCCCGTCGCCCTGTCTCCTCCTCCCTGAGAGGCCCAGGTCTCCAGCGGCTGCCCTCCACGCACGTCTTCCTCTGAGGGGAGATGGAGATCCTGTTCAGACCTGTGGGAAAGTGCACAGAGCACCAGCTATTCATCCATTCCTTTCCCACTCACTGGGAAAGGAACTCCGGACAGGAAGGTTTCATTAGCCTGAAAGGACATCGCTCCTGTGTTTAACTCTTGGGCTCCTGTGGCAGGAAATCCATCGAGGGCAGTATTCACATTTCAGATCTTGAAGGTCTTTCTTTAAAGAGTCATAATTACTTTGCTCCCCACAGATATTTTTTTCAGTAACTTCCTTTCCCAGACAAGGGTTAATCATAACGCATTCCTTCCCATAGAAAGCCCAGACATGGTAGTGGGGTCCCTCACGCTGGTCAGCGCTTTGAGCAATGCCACTGAGCATCATCTGTGCAAACGGAAAGGTCACATTGTGTTGGAATTTGAATCCTCAATAAACTGTACTTTGTTTAGGTTTTTCCATTCTTCAAATGCTGTTTTTGCCTAATTTTATGGTAACGGACTATACGTTCTGAAGAAATAACTGTGTCCCCTTGATTGGTAAGAGCTCTCTCTCTCTTCACCCACCCCTGCCCTTTCGTAAGTGCAGATAATGACATACAATGACAGTAAACGTTTAACAATCTTTTCCAGGTTTAACTTATCATGTAAACATACAGGGAGCCCAAGTAGGTTAAGTGTCTTTTCCCTAAGGTGCGATATTTTTACACTTTTGAATACAATTTAAATTTTAGTTTTAAAGTCTTACAGTGACACATTTGAACATTCTGAAAATTAAACCTTGTGTGAACATGATTGCAAGAGTTAGCGGAAATTGAACAAATGAAATATAAAGACTTCCACATCCTGTATATGAATTTTTAGCCTTTTCCCAAACTTTCTCTATTGTAAACTTAAAACACAGTCTTATCAGCAAGTAACATAGAGTAGCAGCTGGATATCATTAAATCCCTCTGTCTAAGCTATTCTTCTTCATTACCTTTTTCCTGACAAGCTCTTGCTCTACGTAGAAAATGTAACTTTGTGATAGAGATTTATGTAATTCAGGTGTCCTCTGTTCTGAATGAGAGCTTGGCTGCAGAAGAAAGGGATTTGCAAGAGTCCATAGAATTTTATAAGAAAAGGGAGAACTTGACAAAATTCAGTGAGGAAACACATGTTAATGCAACCAGTTCATCAACCATTTTACTCAATCTCCCTTGTATAGGTTGTTTTCATAGTGAGAATATTTTTCTGCAAACTGAAATAGCTAGTACATTTTATTCTACTAATGCAAAAACTTGGGCTGCTTTATTATAAAATGCACAGGAGTACTTTCTGAGCTTTCAGATTCAGTGAACTGTGTTTACTTAGCAACATAATAAAAAATACTGACAGATCTCTAACCATAAACACAAATTGGAACAAGCAATGCAGATGCCTTACTGAGTTTAGCGAAATAGCTTAGCAGTTGGTAAGTTGGTGGTGACGTAACCAATCTGAGCACTTAATTTGGTTCTACTGGCTTTCATATGTCAAAATCTAAGTTTGGTTTTAGGCATTATTCTTTCAATGATACAACAGAACCACTGGAAAAAGAGATTTATCTGTTAGAGATGATAAGACACTAGGGAAGCAAATATATATATATATATATATTAAAAAATAAAGCCAATGAAAAAAATCCCTGGTGACCCTCTGGAACATTACATTGATAGCCTCTCTTTTACTTAATGCAATACTTATTTTTCACTGTATTACCAAATTGATGTAGTATTTAAAAATTTTTGTAATCAAAAAGTACCTACTACATTTATTCATGATTCCTCACAACAAACTATTCAATTGATATTTATACCCATCTGCCAGCACTTACTGTTTGAATTAGAAAAACCAAAAACGTCTAAGAACTTGTAAAACAGATTAATCAAATCTAAAAAGACATAAATCTAATTTAGTGATTCAGATGTGAATATTACTCAGATTATCATTATTTGTGATAGTGATATATCCCCTTTTATTTCACCTTTATTTCACATTATTTTCCGTAAAAGCTGGACAAAAATTCCCAGAATTTAACAACTCCTCACAAAGACTGTAACTGTTATCTTCATTAGGAATTTCACTTCCTCTGAACTGGGGTCAGAACCTGCTTCAGCATAACCCACCTCTGCCTCCCCACCCACACACACGCCCAGCAGTTTGCCCTGTGTGCTCTTCACCTGGCTGACTGCCATAGGCCTCAGCTGGTTTAGACATCCTGTCCTCGATGCAAATACCTCTAGGGTCTCCCCTACTCAACACTGGGTTTTGTACCCTCCCTATTTATGTCCCTATCACATATCGTCTCATCTCATTTTACCACTTAACACGTTCTCTCTCTCTCTCTCTCTCTCTCTCTCTCTCTCTCTCTCTCTCTCTCTCTCTCTCTCTCTCTTTCTCTCTCAGATGTATCCCAAAAGAACTTTGATCCGTGATGTGGGAAGGGTCATCTGTGTACCAGAGTCAGGAAGAGCTCTTGGGAACTTTATATGTGTACTCTCATTCACTCCTCTCAGTAACTGCGTAAAATAGAAGGAAGTTCTCCTTTATATGCACAAAGAAACTGAGGCCTAGAAAAGGTGAAAATAACTTACCCAAGATCATGCAGATGGGGAACAGCAGAGTCTACATTTGAACTCAAATATTTCTGACTAAAATATCTCCTATCTTAAACAATTAACAATCTTTTTTATACTAACTTAACCTAGGAACATCTAAATTCATGCAACTATTATTTTGACACCTGCTCATCTACTGCTTTGGACCCTTTTTGAGCTCTCTGTAGTTTGTCTTTTTAATGACATAAGCCCCTAATGAACACCGGTGATTTTTTAAAATCACTTCCCCCCACTCCTTCTCTTAACCTCCACTTGATACATAGGAGGTAACTAAAGCTAGGCCTATAATGGTAGATGCTTAATAAATACTTCTTGAAAATATTAAATGAAAAATTGGATACAGTGTTGTTTATAATAGGTCAATGACAGTCTTCAATTTTGGATCAAACTCAAGAACCAACAAATTAAACCCAAGTGATTAGATATATTTAATTAGAGCCACAGAACTGAATCAAGACAAGATTTTAAAATCCAAAAACACTTTTCTTTTTCCTTCTTCCTTCCTTCCATCCTTCCTTCCTTCCTTCCTTCCTTCCTTCCTTCCTTCCTTCCTTCCTTCCTTCCTTCCTTCCATCCATCCTTTTTTTCTTTCTAGTTACGGCATCATGGGAGAGGAAGCCTATGTCTGTCAACAGAGATCTAATTAATGTCTAAATTAAAACACATAAATTATGATAAACCTATAATTTAGTTCGACTGCAGCTGTAGAAAAGAACAAGAACATTCTCTATGAAACAGAAACACCTCTCAGTGACGGTAAAGTAAAAAGAAAGGTCCGAATAGCGTACATAGTGCAGTATTAAGAAGGTGGGTGAGGGGAATAGGGATGTTACTGTGGCTGCCTGGTTTGGGGACGCAGACGGCTGGGCAGAGGGAGTGTGCAGGGACTGGATGGAGACAGTTCGCTATATGCCTCGTTAATTTTTGAGATTTTAACCATATGAATGTAATATCTGATTTTTTAAAAAATGAGTTAGTCAGGAATTACTGCATATGATATAATTTAATAAGAAATTGCTTTGTGATTCATTCATTACTTCATACAGAGTAATCCTGTATTCAGATTAGAAATATATTAAAAATGTATGCTGGTGCTTAAACTAAATCTCAGAAAAGTACTGTAAATAAAGGGTTTTTTGTGTTTTATTATTAAAATGAAAGGGAGTTACTGACTCTCCACACAGATGTCATGCACTAAGAAAAGATGGCTCCCAACTGGGGCCAGTGGACAGAAGATGTATCATGGTTCCTCTGACACGCAGTCACCCCGGGAGCAGGGAAATGCACTGTAGGTCTGCTCTGTCCTGCCAGATGGAAATTAGTATCTTAAAATAGCCCAACTGTTTTTCTCCACCACTGAGAACATTTTAAATGGAATCTCTTTTAGATTTAAAAGATTTTAAACCTTCAGTGGACCCTTAATGAAACCTTATGGAATATCTTTCAGTTTTTTGCTGCTTGATGAAATTAATATCAGCTGGTTTAACTTCAAAGCACACCAAACCTGCAAATTTAGCCTGCAAATCTGTAACGTTTCCCTTTTCAATTTTAAAATATTAACCCTTAATAATTTCTTTAAGGCTTTAAATGAACTTTAGCTAAAACCTAAGCTCTGCCTTGATGATTCAGTTGTCTTTGTATATACACGTTTTCGTTTTTTTAATGAGCAGGAATCCTGGAGTTTTTCTAAGGATTTGAACGAATGGACACGTTATGATTTTAATGGGAGCATATGTCCCATTTACACATTGACTAGAAATTGAGAAAAGCTAACCAACTACCTCTTAATTTACTTTATTTAATGAGGAACTTGGATTCGTCTTAATTTCTGCCTCTCTAAATTACCTTTGTCTTGAATAATGTAGATTTTTCAAACCACTGCCCTTCCATCTGAAAATTGGTTTTTAAAAAACCTTGTAGTTTTTTGCTTTAGTGGGAGAATTAGATCATCCAAAATATGAGTGGGGTATGAAGTTTTGTTTTCTGCACAAAAATTTGCAATGAGTCTAAACATTTCTCTCTCAAGTAATTTACCGTTTAATTACATTGTGTCATGTTCCCTAAGGAAGGGGAGGAGAAGAGAAAAGAAGAAAACGGAAGAAAAAAAATTAAAAAGAAGTTTTTAAAAATGTGTGCTGCATTCAGGATTTAGATTTCACCTTATAAAGTTTTTATTACAGTGTCCTCCTCCTCTCATTGTGCCGTGAAACAGTGAATCACTCCTGTTTGTCTCTGAGGACAAATGCTGTTCTCATGTTTTACCCTGACACCTCTGAGCTGAGCTTCCCATAGGAAGAGAAGGGAGGACATTTGATGATTCCAGTGTTATTGTGGGGCCTCCCTTCTCTGGGAGCCGCTGACACATGTAGTCTCAGCAGTGAAGCCCAGCAGGAGATGACATTGGGCCGATTCCCCTGCTGATTAATGTGCCTGAGGGTCCCTGCCACCCTTTGCCCTCTTCCAGCGTGTTGGTTTTAAAGAAGGAGGCTTTCATATGCTCTGCTGCTGGCTGAGCTGGGCAGAGCTCCAGTGGCGCCGACAATTTTCCGTCCTTTGTATGAGTGATCAGAGGCCAACCCCAAGAAACTGACAGCGACTTCACTCAGTGCTGCTAATGATCTTCAGTAGCTGAGGACTTCCTTCCTTGTGTGGCCTGAACATTTTGTTGGGTGAATGTGTGATTTGGAAAGAGGCCACAGTCTGATAAAGTTCATGGCAAGCATCTCACGTCCACTGCCGACATTTTCACTGGAGCTTGTCGGATCTGCACTTGATGAAGCTCAACATAAAAGAGAAATGAAAAGTTAACTTTTGAGCTAAAGGGATTTTGCAAATGTGCTTTCTAAAATGCGGAGGCTCACTTTGTTAGTTCTTTTTCTTCCTGAATGTTCAGTCAGGCAAACGATTCGTGTGGCAGACTGTTTTTAAAAACAGACTCTTTGGCTCTCTCTCACCCAGCCTTGCTTGTGTACTTTTCTGCTTCTTCATCCTAAACATCCAGTGAGTCCTGGCAGCCAGGTTGTTGTGTGTCATCTGCATGATAGGCAGTGGTAGCACTTACATGTCCTTCAGCACAAAACAGTCAGCATTGCACCCCTAGGTCAAAGGGCCAAGATAAAAATTAACCTCTAAAGAGTTTTTCTGTTCTACACGCCAGTCTTCCCTTAGCTCTAGCGCATCCATGTAACATGCTACTTTTCACAGATTTATTAAATTTCTGAAGTTATTTTCAAAACCTTCTTCTAGTTATTTATTCTAAGACCCAGACCATAAAGAAGCTCTTTGTTAGAATTATTTCTTTACAAAAACTCTAATGCATGGAGATTAAAATGGTGCGAGTGAAAGTCACCAGAACTGACCTGTGGCCCTTGCACCCTGGCTGCGCAGAGACCCTGGAATCGATGGTTATTACGGGCTTGAACTAGACTCCTACACATCATGCATCTCGGTTTTCAGTATGGTGGTTTGCCCTGACACATTCCTCTAGAAGCAAGCTTCACCCCCTTAGATAAATACTCCCTACAGGTGCTGGTGCTTGGAGAGCTTTCATGATTTCATCAAAAAACCTGAAAAGGGTAGGAATCTCTTTGTTCAGATGAATCCTCAGAAAGCTGGAATAAAAAAATTTGACTATCCCCTAGTGACATGATACTCTACGGTGTTTGTTTTTATTTTATTAAAGCATACTTCCCGAAAAACTGCCTCTGGGATTTACAGTTATCATCAATGTGTGCTCTCCCCTAGTTGCTTTGCTAAAAACTTTATAACTGTATCAAAACTACTTACATAAAAGTGAACCTGGCATATGTTTAGTGTTTTCCAGTTTATAAACATTTCCCCTTCACCTACCCCCCATAAAGCAGGACTTACTATCATGATTCATCATTTCCCTAAAGGAATTTTAAGCAGCATTTGTAAGTGGTAGCTACCAGTAGAGTCTAGGCCTTCTTGCTTACGTTCCCTGTCAAAGATGGTGGAAGGGACGCAACCACTGAGATCCCCTTTGGTTTTAGAAGGGGAGGGCTTTGACCTAATGTCAAGGAGACCAGGGTGACCAGTGGAATGATTCACAGGGAGGAAAGCCCTCTGACTTGCTCCTGTTTCATAATGTTGGTCATGCATTTGTAGCCTTCAGGAAATGATTTACAAAAGGCCTTAACAGAATAACTCTGCTGGTTCATTCTGATTTGGAAATATTAAATTGTATCTATAACAGCAAAATAAAGCCAGTATGATCACCACATTTATGTGTGTTGAATTGTGTTAAGAATAATTTTTAAAATTATACTTTTGGCAAGTAATTTTCTACATATGAATGAAAGGGGCTACATTTTCTGCCATGATTGGGTAAATTTCCACATACCAGTGTAAAAGTTGGAATACTCTCAATTAAACTCTAATAATTATCTCTACTTGTTATCTTTTAGATGTCTTGGTATAGTTCAGGGGATTTT
The DNA here is from genome assembly GCF_964194185.1 of Rhinolophus hipposideros. Classification (NCBI taxonomy): domain Eukaryota; kingdom Metazoa; phylum Chordata; class Mammalia; order Chiroptera; family Rhinolophidae; genus Rhinolophus; species Rhinolophus hipposideros. The sequence continues at coordinate 2,879,461 of NC_138054.1, read as the reverse complement.
ATTTTATATCATTATCAGACAGCATTAATATGGTATTGATAACAACCATGAAGGATATATCTCTAAACAGATATCAGATATTATTCACTTATATTCTAGGCAAAAATAATTACATCAAAATGTATTTACTGTTGGCATTTTTTTTTTTCACTAGAGAAGAGTTAGAGTGGAAAATGCTCATTTCTTAGGCTTTTCTTCTAGCTCCCTTCTTTTCTTCATTTCTAAACATACATTGAGCTCTGTGGTACACCAAGCATGTTGCTTGGTTATATGGAATACAAAGCTGAATAAACATATTCTTTTTTGTCAAGATGTCTAGAATGTAAAGTACTGGTTCTCAATCAACAGCAGTGTCTGGAGACATTTCTGCTTGTTACAACTGGGGGCATGCTCTTGACACCTACTAGGTAGAAGCTGCTAAGCATGCTGTAATGCATAGGCGAGATCCCAGGACAAAGAATTATCTTACACAAAATGTCAACAGTGGGGAGTGATATCTGAAACATGGCAGCATGAGGGGTCCACCTTAATCTCTCCTCTTGAAGGTACGAGTTGAACAGCTGTAATTCAACAAAGGATTCCCTGCACAACACACAAACACGTGTGAGAGATCTGCACATCGAAACATCTGAAGATGGATGAATCAACAGTAAGGAAATTGAAACAATCATCCAAAACCTCCCCAAAAGCAAAAGTCCATGACCAGATGGCTTCACTAGTGAATTTTACCACACTGTCAAAGATGATTTAATACCTGTCCTCCTCAAACTCTTCCAATAAATTGAAGAAATGGCAATACATCCCAACTCATTTTATGAGGCCAACATTACCCTGATACCAAAACCTGGTAAGAATAACACAACAAAACTACAGACCAATATCTCTGATGAATACAGATGCAAAAATCCTAAACAAAATTTTAGCAAATCGAATACAACAATACATTAAAAAGATTATACATCATGATCAAGTGAGGTTCATTCCAGGGACACAAGGATGGTTCGACCTATGCAAATCAATCAGTGTGATACCCCACATAAATAAAATGAAGGATAAAATTGTATGATCATATAAATAGATGCAGAAAAAAATTTGACAAGATACAACATCCACTTATGATTACACTTAATGAAATGGATATAAAAAGAAACTACCTCAACATGTAAAGGCCATATACAACAAACCCTCAACTAATATACTTAATGGTGAAAAACTGAAAACTTTTCTTCTATGATCACGAACAAGACAGGGCTGCCACCTGTCACCAGTGTTGTTCAACACAGTGCTGGAAGTCCTCGCCAGAGCCATCAGGCAAGAGAAAGAGGAAAGGCATCCAAACTGAAAATGAAGAAGTCAAATTGTCACTTTTTGTAGATGACATGATTCTTTATATAAAAACCCTAAAGTCTCCACCAAAAAAAAACTATTAGAAACAATAAACACATACAGGACAAAAATGAACAAAACCCATTGCTTCCCTATATACTAATAATGAAATTTCAGAAAAAGAAATGAAAAAAATTCCTTTTGCAATTGCAACAAAAAGAATAAAATAATGAGGAATAAACTTAACAAAGGAAGTGAAAACTGAAAACTATTACATTATTAAAAGAAATCGAAGAAGATTCAAAGAAAGGGAAAGGTATCCGTATTCATAGACTGGAAGAATCAACATAGTTAAAATGGTCATATTACCCAAAGCAATGTACACATTTAAAGTAATCCCCATCAAAATCCCAATGGCATTTTTTAAATAAATAGAATGAAACATCATCAGATTTGTATGGAATCACAAAAGACCCCGAATAGCCAAAGCAATCCTGAGAAAAGAGAACAAGGGTGGAGGTATCTCACTCCCTGACTTCAATTTATAGTACAAAGCAACAATAATCAAAACAGCATAGTAATAGTAGAAAAACAGACACCCAGACTAATCGAATAGAATTGAGAACCCAGAAATAAACCCACATATGTATGGGCAGATAAGTTTCAATAAAGGAGCCAAAAACATACAATGGAAAAAAGACAGCCTCTTCAATAAATGGTGCTGGGAAAATTGGAAAGCCACGTGCAAAAGAATGAAACTAGATTGCTGTGACCGTATACCACAATGAACTTAAAATGGATCAAACACCTAAACATAAGACCTGAAACAATACATTGCATAGAAAAAAAGCATGGGTACTAAACTTATGGACCTTGGGTTCAGAGAGGATTTTATGAATTTGATCTCAAAGGCAAAGGAAGTAAAAGCAAAAATAAAATGAACGGGACTATATCAAATGAAAAAGCTTTTGCACAGCAAAAGAAGCCATCGACAAAATAAAGAGGCAACCAACCAAATGGGAGAACATATTTGCAAATAACGTCTCCAATAAGGGGATAATTTCCAAAATACAAGGTGTGATCAAACAATACAGTGAATGTTTAAAAAAATATATTACAGTAAAAGACACATTGCCATTAATCCCCGTCAAGAATACTCCCCCTCCCTTTTCCCATCCTTCTTGCCACTTTCTGAAGCAGTTCTCGAAGTCCTCTTTTGTGAGTGTCTTTAGTTGCACTGTCGTGGTTGCCTCGATGTGCTGAATCATTTTGACTTTGAGGAACAGCCAGACGTTGCATGGCACCAGATCTGGTGAATGAGGTGGATGAGTGGGAGACAGAGCCCCAGAGAGCAGTTTCCAGGCTCTCGGCCTCACCTGGAAAGGTGCTGGCTCGGGTAGTAGATCGCCGTCAGCTGTGGCTAGTTGGCCCTCAGCTGTAACCATTGAGCCATTGGCCACTAATATAACTGCCGCGGCTACGTTGAGGAGTTGAGGAGAGTCGGTCGGTTGGCAGCAAAGTGGACAGCAGGTCGCACGTCGTGTGAACCCAGTTTCCAGTGAGAGTATGACTCCCCCACCTATGGCTCCGTGGGTGTCCCTTTTTGGCCTAGCCACATCCTGCGTTCTTATGTGGGGAGCGGGATCAGACACCCTGCAGGCCGCCCCACACGACAATGAGGACACACTGTAATGTTTTTATTTGACAGAAATTGCCATACCAGAAGTGATGTGTGACACGGAGCACTGCCATGATGGAAGATGATTTAGGCACACTTTAAAACATACTTTCTTTCAACCGTAGCTCACACCTGACTGACTGCACTGAACAAGTTGAAACTTTTCACACACTGTTACTAGGTTCAACGCGCCGCTTCCCATATTGAAGATCCCTGTCTTTCTGTTGGATGGCACTCGGCAGCAGCATTCACTGTATTTTGTGATCACAATGAAAAGGCTCTGTGTCTCATTTAGCTTCTGGTACAGTAGTTTCCATCAAATAAAAACATTATAGTGTGTCCTCATACACCTTATTCACCAGTTCTGGCACCGTGGGACTTCTGGCTCTTCCCCAAAGTCAAATGACCATGAAAGGTAAATGTTTTGAATCGATTTAGGACGTCAAGGCAGCCACAACAGCGCAACTAAAGACACTCACAAAAGAGGACTTCAGGACTGCTTTAGAAAGTGACAAGAACAATGGATAAGTGTGTTTGAAGCGAGGGTATTTTGAAGGGGATTAATGGCAATGTGTCTTTTACTGTAATACATTTTTTAATTTAAACATTGTTTTATTTAAACATTCACTATAGTGTTTGATCACACCTCATATATAAAGAACTCGTGAAACTCAACAACAGAAAAACAAACAATCCAATTTAAAAATGAGTAGAGGACCTGAACAGACACTTCTCCTAAGAAGATATATACAAATGGCCAACAGATATATGAAAAAATGCTCACCTTCACTAGCTATTAGGGAAATGCAAATGAAAACCACAATGAGATACCACCTCACCCCAGTCAGAATGGCTATCATCAACAAGACAAATAGTAACAAGTGTTGGAGAGGCTGTGGAGACGAAGGAACCCACTCACACTGCTAGTGGGAATGTAAATTGTTATAGCTACTATGGAAAACAGTATAGAGGTTCTTCAAAAAGTTAAGAATAGAATTGCAATATGACCCAGCAGTCCCTCTTTTGGGTGGGTATCTACCCAAAAACTCTGAAAATACTTATTCATAAAGATATATGTAGCCCTATGTTCATTGCAGCTATTATATTCATGGTGGCCAAGACATGGAGACAACTAAAGTGTCCTTCCCTATATGATTGGTTAAAGAAGATGTGGTACATATATAGATGAAATCCTGACATTTGCGACAACATGGATGGATCTTGAGATTATTATGCTAAGCAAATTAAGTCAGACAGAAAAAGTTGAGAACCATATGATTTCACTCATATGTGGGATATAAAATTGAAAGCAACAAATGAACAAGATAAACAAACAAAGAAAATACATAGACACAGACAATAGTTTAGTGATTACCAGAGGATAAGGGGGGAAAAGGGTGGTAGATGAGAGTAAAGGGGATCAAATATGTGGTGATGGAAGGAGAACACACCATGTGATCTATAGATGATGTATTACCGAATTGTACACTTGAAACCTATGTAACTTTACTAACCACTGTCACCCCAGTAAATTTAATAAAAGTTTAAAAATAAATAAATAAACCTAAAGAAATGTCAACAGTGCTGAGGTTAAGAAACCCTTATTAAGAGCAGCTCTGTTGAGTAGGACTTTCTCTGATGATGAAAATGCCGTATAGCTGCACTCTTCCATGTGAATCTACGAATCACATGTGGATGTTAAGCACTTTAAATGTGGCTAGTGTCACTGAGGAATTGAATTTTTAATTTTATTTAATTTTTATTAATTTAAATTAAAATTTAAAAGCTGCCTTTGGCTGGTAGCTACCGCATTGACAGTGCATGTCTAAGAGACTAATGAGTTAATCAATAATTACAGCTCCATGTATGAGAACTCTTTAAAAAGCCTCCTGAGAGGTGTTAGGGGAACACAGAAAAAGGAAAAAGCAAAAAGGAAAAAGGCCAAGGCAAGAATGACTTTCCAGGAACACAGTGCACAGGAGGTGACTTGAGCTGAGTGTAGAAGAATTAAAAAGAACCATACATACCCATATAAAGTAACTTGAATATAAGATGATTCTTGCGTTTACCTTATGGGAAGATTCACTGAAAAAAGTGGGTTAGGGGAATAAATTTTTTTAGGGGAAAATGTCTGCTTATAATTAACTTTTTTCAATTTAGTTATAAATTTAAAATCAGATATATAGATATATAGATATTCGCATATATATACATATATATTTATAAATATACCTACTATATTTTTCCAGTCTCACATTTTCTGAAATAATATTTTTCCAGCTCTTCAGTTTTATCTCTGGTGTAGTTGCTCGTCTCACTAGAGCCCCTGAGTTGTCTACAGATTTTCCCAGAACACACTGTGTCACTGCCGTCCAAGCTGTTTGAGATACAGTACTTTTAAAATATTTGTGTGTGGCACTTTAAAAATCTGTCCTTGGAAAATGTTCTCTACGTTAGAGGTAGCCACTTGCATGACATTAGGTTAGCTATTTTCCCCCTTTTATCCTCTATGTATGTATTCTTGAAATCCTTAAGACAACTACCTTCTGGATTTCTTTTTAAGCCAAATTTTAAAAGACTTGTTTTCAACATCTAACATTTGCAATTATGAGACCATACCTTCAGGAACACAACTACATCTGCATTAAATTTGCCTCCTTTATTACAACTACTATCAATTGACCTATAGAATGGCATTCAGAAATAACATCGAATGAGGTCTTTTCAAGCTATTGAATCTTCCTTAAAGAATTCTTTAGTGTTCCAAATAAAGTAATTGAGAGAAGGCCCCATAATGTAACAGGTAGGATTCCAGTTCAAGAAAGTGGAATGAACACATGCATTTGTTTCTATTACAGCCTTAGGCACCATTTAAAAATAAAATAAAATAAGAAGATAAAAGATTTATGTACTGATAACATCAAAGAGAAAAGCAGATGAAATACTTTACCTGATTTCTGAACACAAAGCAGATCAAAGAATGTTAATGAACTAAGCTGAATAGAAGAAATTGTGATTTGAAATAGCACTTCTCAAACTTGAACTTGAGTGTGAATCACTCCAAGCTCTTCAGTTGTCTCAGATGGGGTTCAGTGTCTGCATTTGTGACAAGGTTTCCAGGTGAAACAGATGCTGCCAATCTGAGGACCACACATTGAGGATCAAGGGCCTAGAAGACCTGGGGAGGGAGCCTGTTTGCCCAGCAAATCCAGAGAAACTTTCCACTAGAAGTTGATACACATCATATAAGGCAGAAGTCACTCATAGGTCTGAAACAGGGATTAACTAAGGGTCAGTGTATGCAATGCCTATTCATGCCTGCTTTTACCCTGTAAAATCCAAACTCTTTTTTTCTCTGTATTATCTGAACCAGCTCCCTGGGTAGAACCAGCATGGCTGAGGTGATTTGGATTCCGGAAACTAAGCCTTGACCATTCTGGTCTTTGAGGAATCCTCATTATAATGGATGATTCCCTAGTTGCTCCAAAATAGCTCAACAGTCATTCAGCTTTATACATAGACCTCACACTTGGCTTTCTCTTTTCTTCATATCTGTTTAGTATCCACAGAGAGACTCAAAAAGACACTACCTCCACAAAACAGGACTTGAAACAGGAAATAAAAGGCATAAGGCATAAATCCTCAGAGGTATAATTTCTAACTGAAAATCATAGGAGAAAAATTTCCAGGATTTTGTGAGAGCTACGAGCCTTTAGGTTGAAAGTGCCTGTGAAAGGCTGGTCAAGAAGAATGAGAAAGACCCTCACATACACTCGTTACGAAGTTCCAGAAGACCAAGAATAAAGAAGAAGGCTAAAAACTTCTAGAAAAATAAATACAGGAGCTCTCAGATGGCTCAGTTGGTTGGAGTGCGTCCTCTCAACCACAAGGTTGCTGGTTCGACTCCCACAAGGGATGGTGGGCTGCAACCCCTGCAACTAAAAACTTAATTAATTAATTAGTTAATTGATTAATTAATACAGGACACCCACAACCAAACAAGAATCAGACTTACACTGGAACTTCCTGTCAGCAACAATGGATACTAAGAAGTGTGGAGCAAGAACTTCAAAATTCTGAGGAGAAAATTATTTTTAATCAACTTTTCCTTATCCAGCCACAATATCAATCAAGTAAGAAGACTGAAGTCAATTTTGAGACATCCTTCTATATCCATAATTCCAGTTAAATAAGAGAGAAAACAAAGACAGAAATTATGATACAGCAAACAAAATGACTGACACAAGCATCCAATGAAAAGAATCCCTGATCTGGTGGCAGTGATTCAAGCCCATTAAGTGATCAGTACAGATTAGAACAGACTCAGTGAGTTCCAAGAAGAATGTCTTCAAATAGAGTGGCATGAACTCCAAGCAGTACATAAAATAAATAAGGCAATGAGGGATAGAAGAGTTACAGTGATGTTTTATCACTTTCTAAATAAAAACTTGGAAAAATAGAAAGCTAAAACAGCTTACTAAGTATGTAGTAAGCTAAAAGAGAATTCACTTTTCTAAACATTTTATTTTAGAAAATTTTAAACATATAAAATTAGGCAGTATCACATAATGAAATAACTCTCAAGTACGTATCACCCAGCTTCAACAATTTATCAACCTCTGGTCATTCTTGTTTAATTTATACTTTTACCGACTTCTTTCGATACAAAATCCTGTATCATTTTGAAGTGAACCCCAGGTATGATATTCCACATGATGTTAATGTTGACAATATTCTTGTCTTGTGAGACAAGGACTCATGTGCCAAACCGGAATCTTAGGAAATGAAGTATAATCCGAGCACATTACCTGGCTCTGCAGAGAGCACTATTTGCATGGCTGCTATGATGTAAAATTGATTTTTGGTTTCCATTGTTTAGAGTCAACCTATGACAAAGCCTGGACTACTCAACTATAAGGATAAAATAGAATACAAATGTTCCCAACTTGACAGCAAGAAATTGGAAGGTGGAGGTGGATAAATGCATAATATGATGTCCTCGGCTGTATATTCTGAAACCACTAATCCTTTTCATTAGAGAAGGTTTTTGGTCCCTATCTCTTCTACCAGAAACCTTGGTGTGTGGTACTCATCTTTAAAAAAACAAAAAGCATTGTGCAGTTGAATTGGTTTCACCAAAATGTTTTTAATTTTACTACAAATCCCCAAGTCATTTATAGCTATTGTAATTATACTTGTAGACTTAGTCAATCACATTGATCCCTTTATTCACTTGGTTGTTTTGAGTACGTAAGTATGTAACTCCTGTACGGAATTCTGAATGTATTTTAATGAAGAGCACATCCTCCATAGGCGTACCACGGTTAGGGTGATATCCACTTCCGCTCAAGCAAGCGTGTCTAGGTGTGGGGATGACCTTGAATATGCTCAGATTTGTTATTTTTTTTTAATCCTGCAAACTTTAGTGGTAACATAGCAACATTTTTCTTGTGAGTCGTCTAAGAACTAATTCATCCCACTGGAGGCACATAACTCCTTGAAAAGGGTTGTTCTAAGGTGCATTATTACATAGTTGTGCCAAAGGAGAGAGGTAAATTATTACTGTATTTTGCCACGTATAATGTGCTCCCTTGTTTAATGTGCACCCACATTTTTAAAAAAATTTATTGGGGTGACAATTTTTAGTAAAATTACATAGACTCTATGATTTCACTGATATGTGGCATATAAACCAAAAAGAACAAGACAAACAAATGAGAAACAAAAACTCATAGACACAGACAATAATTTAGTGGTTACCAGAGGGTAAGGGGGTGGGGGGTGGGTGATGAGGGTAAAGGGGATCAAATATATGTTGTTGGAAGGAGAACTGACTCTGGGTGGTGAACACACAATGGGATTTATAGACGATGTAATACAGAATTGTACACCTGAAATCTATGTAAATTTACTAACAATTGTCACCCCAATAAACTTAATAAAAAAAAAATTACATAGACTTCAGGTGTACAATTCTGTATTACATCATCTATAAATCTCATTGTGTGTTCACCAGCCAGAGTCAGTTCCCCTTCCATCACCATATATTTGATCCCCCTTACCCTCATCTCCCTCCCCATATCCCCCTTGCCCTCTGGTAACCAGTGAACTATTGTCTGTATCTATGAGTTTTTGTTTCTTATTTGATTGTCTTGTTCTCTTGTTGGTTTTAGCTTATATACCAAATGTCAGTGAAATCATATGGTTCTCTGCTTTTTCTGTCTGACTTATTTCACTTAACATCATACTCTCAAGATCCATCCATGTTGTCACAAATGTTCCTATATCATCTTTTCTTACTGCCGAATAGTATTCCATGGGGTATGTATACCACAACTTCTTTATCCATTCATCTATCGAAAGACGTTTCCATGTCTTGGCCACCGAAAACAACGCTGCAATGAACATTGGAGCACACATGTCTTTATGAATAAATGTTTTCAGATTTTGGGGGTAGATACCCAGGAGAGGGATTGCTGGGTCATATGGTAATTCTATTCATAAGTTTTTGAGGAACCTCCACACTGCCTTCCATAGCTGCTGCACCAGTCTGCATTCCCACCAACAGTTTATGAGAGTTCCTTTCTCTCCACAGCCTCTCCAACACTTGTTACTATTTGTCTTGTTGATGATAGCCATTCTGACTGGGGTGAGGTGATATCTCATTGTGGTTTTTATTTGCATTTCTCTGATGATTAGTGATGTTGAGCATTTTTTCATATATCTATTTGCAATTTGTATGTCCTCTTTGGAGAAATGTCTCTTCAGGTCCTCTGCCTATTTTTCAATTGGGTTGTTTGTTTTTTTGTTGTTGAGTTTCATGAGTTCCTTGTATATTTTGGATATTAGCCCCTTATCGGAGGCACTGTTTGCAAAAATCTTCTCCCATTCACTTCGTTGCCTCTTTATTTTGTCGATGGTTTCTTTTGCTGTGCAGAAGCTTTTAAGTTTCATAGAGTCCCATTTGTTTATTTTAGCTTTTACTTCCATTGCCTTTGGAGTCAAAGTCATAAAATGCTCTTTGAACCCAAGGTCCATAAGTTTAGTACTTATGTTTTCTTCTATACAGTTTATTGTGTCAGGTCTTATGCTTAAGTCTTTGATCCATTTTAAATTAATTTTGGTACATGGTGACAGATACTAGTCCAGTTTCATTCTTTTGCACGTGGCTATCCAATTCTCCAGCACCATTCATTGAAGAAGCTATCTGTCCTCCATTGTATGTTTTTAGCTTCTTTGTCAAAAATTATCTGTCCATATTTATGTGGTTTTATTTCTGGGTTCTCAATTCTATTCCATTGGTCTATGTGTCTGATTTCTGCCAATACCATGCTGTTTTGATTATTGTAGCCCTGTACAATAATGACTTTAGTAGTAGTAGTACAAGCTAAAGTCAGGCAGTGTGATACCTCCAGCATTGTTCTTTTTTCTTAAGATTGCTTTGGCTATTCGGGGTCTTTTGTGGTTCCAAACAAATCTGATGATTTTTTGTTCTATTTCTTTAAAAAATGCCATTGGGATTTTGGTGGGGATTGCATTAGACCTGTATATGGATTTGGGTAATACGACCATTTTAACTATGTTTATTCTTCCAATCCATGAGAACAGAACGTCTTTCCATTTCTTTGTGTCTTCTTCAATTTCTTTCAAAAATGTCTTATAGTTTTCAGCATATGGGTCCTTCACATCCTTGGTTAAGTTTATTCCTAGGTATTTTATTCTTTTTGCTGCAATTGCAAAGGGAATTGTTTTTTGTATTTCTTTTTCTGAGATTTCATTGTTAGTATATAGGGATGCAATGGACTTTTGTACGTTGATTTTGTAGCCAGCAACTTTACTGTATTCGTTGATTGTTTCTAACAGCTTTTTGGTGGAGTCTTTAGGGTTTTCTATATATAGCATCATGTCATCTGCAAAGAGTGATATTTTAACTTCTTCATTAGCAATTTGGATGCCTTTTATTTCTTTCTCTTGACTGATTGCTCTGGCAAGGACTTCCAACACTATGTTGAAAAGCGGAGGTAATAGGGAACAGCCCTGTCGTATTCCTGAACGTAGAGAAAAGGGCTTCAGTTTTTCACCATTAATTGAGATTAGCTGAGGGCTTGTCATGTATGGCCTTTATTATGTTAAGGTATTTTCCTTCTATACCTATTTTATTAAGTGTTTTAATCATAAATGGATGTTGTACCTTGTCAAATGCTTTTTCTGCATCAATTGATATAATCATATGATTTTTGTCCTCTATTTTGTTTATATGGTGTATCACATTGATGGATTTGCGAATGTTGAACCATCCTTGTGCCCCGGGGATGAACCCCACTTGGTCATGATGAATAATCTTTTTAATGCATTGTTGTATTCGATTTGCTAGAATTTTGTTTAGGATTTTAGCATCTGTATTCATCAGAGATATTGGTCTGTAGTTTTCTTTTTTTGTGTTATCCTTACCAGGTTTTGGTATCAGGGTAATGTTGGCCTCATAAAATGAGTTAGCGAGTACTGTCTCTTCTTCAATTTTTTGGAAGAGTTTGAGCAGGATTGGTATTAGATCCTGTTTGAAGGTTTGGTAGAATTCACTAGTGAAGCCATCTGGCCCCGGACTTTTGCTTTTGGGAAGGTTTTGGATGACTGATTCAATTTCATTACTGGTGATTGGACTGTTTAGATTTTCCAGTTTTTCATGGTTCAGCCTTGGAAGGCTATATGTTTCTAAGAACTTGTCCATTTTTTCTAGGTTATTGAATTTGGTGGCATATAGTCCTTCATAGTATTCTTGGATGATCTTTTGTATTTCTGTGATGTCCGTGATAACTTCCCCATTTTCATTTCTGATTTTAATAAGTGTCTTCTCTCTTTTTTACTTAGTGAGTCTAGCCAAGGGTTTGTCAATTTTGTTAATCTTTTCAAAGAACCAGCTCTTTGTCATATTAATTTTTTCTATCGTCTTTTTGTTCTCTATTTCATTTAGTTCTGCTCTGATTTTTTTTTTATTTCCTTTCTTCTGCTGACCTTGGGTTTCACTTGTTCTTCTTTTTCTAGTTCTTTAAGATGTAACATGAGGTTACTTATGTGGGATTTTTCTTGTTTCTTGAGATAGGCCTGTAATGATATAAATTTCCCTCTTAAAACTGCTTTCGCTGCATCCCAAAAATTTTGGTAGGATTTTGTCACTTGTTCTATGTATCTTTTGATCTCTCGTCTAATTTCTTCTTTGACCCTTCGTTCTTTAAAAGTATGTTGTTTAATCTCCATGTATTTTGTTTTTTTCTGCTTTCTTTTTGCAGTTGATATCCAATTTCAAAGCCTTGTGATCAGAGAATATGCTTGGTATGATTTCAATCTTCTTAAATTTGCTGAGGCTGATTTTATGTCCCAATATATGGTCTATCCTTGAGAATGTTCCATGTACACTCGAAAAGAATGTGTAGTGTTATGTTTTTGATGAAGTGCTCTATATATGTCAATGATGTCCATTTCATCTAATGTGTCATTTAGGGCTGCTATTTCGTTATTTATTTTGTTTGGATGATCTATTCATAGTTGTCAATGATGTCTTTAAGTCCCCTAGTATAATTGTGTTTTGGTCAATTTCTCCCTTTAGTTCTGTTAGTAGTTGCTTGGTATATTTCGGTGCTCCCTGATTGGGGGCATAAATATTGATGACTGTTATGTCTTCTTGTTGTATAGTCCCCTTTACCATTATGAAATGTCCATCTTTGTTTCTTGTTATCTTTTTCACCCTGAAGTCTATTTCATCTGATATCATTACGGCTACACCTGATTTTCTCTGGACAACATTTGCTTGGAATGTCAATTTCCACCCTTTCACTTTGAGTCTATGCTTGTCTTTGTAACTGAGATGTGTCTGTTGGAGACAGCATATGGTTGGGTTTAGTTTTCTGATCCAATCTGCTACTCTGTTCCTTTTTATTGGTGAGTTCAGTCCATTTCCATTTAGGGTGATTATTGATACGTGAGGATTTCCTATCGTTCTATCTTTAGTTTTCTGGTAAGACTGTGTCTCCATTGTTTCTTTGCCTTTTTGTTGTTGTCTATTATTTCTGTGTGGTGGTATTCTATGATGTTTCCCTCTGTTTCTTCTTTTATTACAGTATATATTTCAGTTCTGGATGTTTTTTGAGTGGTTACCCTTAAGTTTATGTAAAAGAAAGTTTGATATTTAGAGTATTCCATTTTGTTCAGCACGCTTACTTTCTCCATTCCCATATTCCGGTTCATGCCTTTACTCTCCTCCTTTTTATGTTTTGGTTGCCACAAATTGTCCCTGTTGATGGTGGTCGAATAGCCTCCTTTAGTATTTCTTGTAGTGTAGGTCGTGTATTAGAAAATTCCCTCAGCTTCTGTATGTCTGGAAAGGTCTTTATTCCTCCTTCATATCTAAAGGATATCTTTGCTGGATATATTATTCTTGGCTCATGATTTCTCTCTTTCAATACTTTGAATATTTGGTTTTATTCCCTCCTGGCTTGTAGAGTTTCTGCTGAAAAAATCTGATGATAATCTAATGGGCTTTCCTTTGTAGGTTATCGTCTTCTTTTCCCTGGCTGCCTTGAGGATTCTTTCTTTGTCATTGATTTTAGACAGCTTCCATACAATGTGCCTTGGAGAAAGCCTGTTGGGATTGAGGTAGTGAGGTGTTCTATTTGCTTCTTGGATTCGAGGATCCAGTTCTGTCCACAAGTTTGGGAAGTTCTCATCAACAATTTGTTTGAATATATTCTCTGTTCCCTTCTCTCTTTCTTCTCTTTGTGGTATGCGCATTATTCTTATATTGCTCTTTCTGATGGAGTCAGAAAGTTCCTGTAGAGTTCTTTCATTTCTTTTAAGTCTCAAGTCTCTTTCTTCTTCCATCTCTGTCATTTCCAGGTTTCTATCTTCGATGTCACTGATTTTTTCCTCCATCTGGTCAACTCTACTACCTAAGATGCTTATTTCATTCTTACTTTCTTCTATTGAGTTCTTAATCTCCAGAAATTCTATTTGGTTCTTTTTAAAAATTTCAGTCTGTTTCGTAAAATGCTCATGTTGTTCTTTGATTGTGTGTCTGAGTTCATTAAACTGCCTTTCTGTGTTTTCTTGCATGTCATTGAGTTTTTTCAGAACTGCAATCTTGAATTCTTTGTCATTTAAGTCACACATTTCCATGTCTTTAAGTTTGTTTTCTGGAGACTTTTTCACTTTCTTTCTGAGCTGTCTTTTTGTTGCCTTGGTTGTTTATGGCAATTACTAATTTATTATTTCTCTTCCTAGACATCTACAGGAGTGGCTTCTGCAACAGGTTGATAGGAAGAAGTGTTTCTTTTGTTTTCCAGTACTTGTTGATAGAATGTTTTCTTTTCTCTGCGACTGCAGCCTTATTTTTCTCTCACACGGTCGTGCTATGTTTTCTCTGCACTATTCCAGCTTCTCACACAATGAGGGGATTTGCTGGGAGATGGGCTTCTCCTCCAGGTTAATAGTTCGCCTGGGTCACAGGGCACAGTGTCCGTGTGGGTATGCGGAGAGCTTTTGAAGTTCCAAAGCTCTTCCTTCACCAGATTCAGAGCCCGTATGTTTCAGCAGTTTTGTTTACTCCTGCAGGTATTCGCCCAGATAGGTGGGGCCACGGGCGGGGTGAGTTGTGAGAGGTGGCCCAGAGCAATGGCAGCAACCACCACCACAGCCGGTCCTGCTTCCACAGCTCCCTCCCCTTTGCCGGAACTAGTTGGGCTGCGAATCTGTGTCTGCAGCCCACAGTTCTCAGAACAGCAAATATTCTGTTCTTTAGATCTGACACTGCTAATGTTTCGCTTCTAGCACCAGGCAGGTGGGGATGGGGCGCGCTCTGGGAGGATAAGGTGGGGGCGGCTAGTCTCAGTGCCTAAGGCTTCCGTTCTCTGCTCGGCAGTGAGGGCTTAAACCACCGTTTTCAGCCTTCTTCCCTCAGTCTTTTCTCCGAGGTCTCTGCCGTGAGCGTTCGGTTCAGCCGTGTTATATGTTGCCTGCTCAGCCCTGTGGGCCATAAGCGGAGCCCTAGCAGTCCGAGTTCTTCCCTCTCCTGCAGCTGCGGTAGTTCCGGTATGCAGCGAGCTCGGAGCACTGAGCTAGGTCTGCATTTTGCACCTGCAGGGCTCTGACTCCGCACTTCCCCCTTCCCTCCTCCCCTGTTCGCGTGATTCGCCTACCTTTAGGTGAATTCAGTAGTGGGCCTCTTCGTCTTGCCTGTCTGCTGTGCAGGGGAGTCCTTTGTGGAGTTATTGTTGTTCAATTAGTTGTAAATTCAGGGGAGCTTTACAGAGGCTCACCTCACGCCACCATTTTGATGACGTCAACCCCCGTTCAAGGTACACCCACATTTTTGACACAAACTTTAAGGGGGAAAAGTTTTCATTTTAATTTTTTAATACAAATTTTTGTTTGTTTACATTTAGGTACTTGTTTTTTGTATTATAAAAGGAATTTTAGCATTTATTTTTTAAAATATGATTGTCCAAGCAATTTTATGTAACAAATAATTAGAAAACACAAGAACAGATACAAGGTAAAGGAAATTTTATGTACCAATAACAAATTTACGATATTTACCCATCACAGAAAGGCCAAGAACTCTTTGTAGTTGCAAGTTCATCGTATGTTCAGCAAAACCAATTATCATATTCTAGGATATCATTTTGCACACGGATATCATTGGTTTGTAGAGTTACACTTTACTCATAAGCACAAATAAAAGAATTAAAAACATTTATATAGATACAGAATTAGTATTACCCATGTATAATGTGCATCCTTATTTTTCCCTCACAAATTTGGGCAAAAAAGTGTGCGTTATACATGGCTAAATATTTTTTTTTCTTCTTTGAGTTATACAGATTATTAATTCAGATACATGGAGATTCCTGAACTACTACCATGAGATCCATAAAATTAAAAATTGAATTGTGTCATTAATAATTAAGAACAGTAATATTTTCTACTGATGAAGTACGGCTCTTTATATCAGGTGTGTCCAAACTTTTTTCAACATTTTTTACCAAGGGCCATATGCAGTAAAATACACAAACAGCTGGGCCACTCACTGGAGGGGAAGTATGTATTGCCTCACCTGGTTTATTTAAGTAAACTAAATATATTTTTGGAATTTGCTGCGGGCCAATTAACAATGGATTGCGGACCGCAGTTGGCCTGTGGGCCGCAGTTTTGACACTCCTGGTTTATAGCATTGAGCAGAAAAAGGTAAGGCTTACATATCATCCCTTTGTGTATATAAAGAGATTGGAGGAGCATGAGCAAAGATATTACAGATATTAGAAATGCAGATTCAAGTAGGACAATGTCAATTCAAATAAAGTGTATTTTCTCATCATTCACCCAAATTCTTTATGTAAAGTTACAGTTTTCTAAGCATTTTACTTATATTGGATCCTCTTTACTAATATGGGTCCTCCCTCTAATTCTGTGAAGCCGTCACAGCAGGTGGTATTTACCTAATTGTAAATAAGGAAACTAAGATTCCAATAGGTTAAGTGGACAAATTAGAACTACATGTTAGTAAATGGCAGAGTTGTACTAGATCCTTATCTTTTTCCTTCTCACTTTCTTTTGTATATATTCTATAAGTATTTTTGTATATATTTTCTAGACATTTTCTTTTGTTTATATTCCATAAATACTGTGGTTAGCTGAAGATTACAATTAACATCCTAATGTTATAACAATCTAATTTGTATTTATACCAGTTTGACTTCAATACAGCTCTATCACTGCCCCTTTCTGTTATTGATGTCACAGATTACGTCTTTAAACAGTGTGTGCCCAATAATATAAATTAGTAACTTTTTTATACACTTCTGTTTTAAGTAATACAGAAAACAAAAGGCAGAGTCACAAACCAAAATCATAATGACACTAGCTTTCATAATGGCTATGTGTTTACCTTTACTCGGGGTCTTTATGTCTTCACATGGCTTTGAATTACTGTCTAGCTTCCTTTCATTTCAACCTGAAGGACTTTCTTTAGCATTTTTTGCAGGACAAGTCTAGTAATTATGAACTTTCTTAGCTTTTGCTTACCTGGGAATATCTTAATTTCTCCCACATTTTTAAGGACAGCTTTGCTGGATATAGAATTCTTGGTTGACAATGTTTTTCTTTCAGTACTTTGAATATATCAAACCTTCTGGCCTCCAAGATTTCCGATGATAAATTGGCTCATAATCTTTTTGAGAACCCCTTGTATCTGATGAGGTTCTTCTCTCTTGCTGCTTTTAGGATTCTCTCTTTGTTTTTGTCTTTTGATAGTTTAATTACATGTCTTGGTACACATCTTTGAGTTTATCCCTCTTGTTCTTCATTGAGCTTCTTGGATTTATCAAATCATGTCTTTTATCAAATCTGGGAAGTTTTCAGCCATTATTTCTTCAAATATTCTTTCTGGCCCTTTTCTCTCTCTTTCTGGGCCTCCCACGATGTATATGTTGGCCTCCTTGAGGGTGTCCCATGGGTCTCTTAGGCTCTGATCACTTTTTTGTTCCTTTCTGTTCCTCATTCAGAATAATTTCACGTCTTATTTTCAAGTTTGCTGATTCTCTGTTTCTCAACTATGCTTCTGAACCCTTCTATTGCATTTTTCATTTTAATTATTTACTTTGCAGCTCCAGAATTTCTTTGTAGTTCCTTCTTATAATTTCTCTTAATATTCTCATTCTGTTCCTATGTCATTTTCCTGGTTGTTTGTTCTTGACTTCCTTTATAAAGCCCTTTGAGCATCTTTTTTTTACAGTTTTTAGTAAGTCCAAAGTTTGGGCTTCCTCAGGTATATTTTCTGTTAAGTGTATTTTGTTTCCTTGAGTGGGCCATACTTTTCTGATTTTGTGTTGTTGTTGTTCTTGATGTTTTGGTTTTTTTTGTGTGTGTTCCTTGTGATTTTGGGTTGTTGTTGAAAACTGGACATTTAAATGTTATATGTTAACTCTGGAAATTAGATTCTCCTCCTTCCCTGGGTTTGCTAGGATTTTGTTTGTTTTTTTATTCTTGTAGTGTGTGGCTGTGCCAGGAATCATCTTAAAGTGAACGATTAAGGTCTTCCCATGACTTTTCTGAGCCTGCATCTTTCCCTGGTAAGCATGGTGGCTTTTTAAATTCCCCATAATGCAATTATTTTTGAATATCCTACAGAACAGGTCCAGTTCCTTTAAATCCCCTGAAAGTTGTTTTAGCTGATGGGGGTTGAAACAATGGCAACAAATTGTTATCTTTTAATAAAACTAACTTACAAGATTGTTAGAGATTCTGCCTTGGGACTTCTTTCCAAACATGTGATATAGTGCCTTGAAGTTAGTGTGTATTCAGTAGATATTTGTTAAATTATAATAAACAATAGCTTTACAAATTATTCATTTTATACATACGTTTCTAATGTGAAATGATTTCAGATAGTAATTTGAAAATTTATAGGGCTCAGATCATTTTTGATAAGACCTCAGAACTAAAAAGTAATCAGGTATGTATAACTGAAGTCAGGCTCTTTTAAATTGCCTTATTAATTTGGATTTCATAACTACTTTTACAATATCTGTAAAGAATTTACTTACCATATTAACAGTTTAAGCAAAGTGAATGTGATTACTACCTACAACAAACTTTTAAGCAATTAACATAATTTAGGAGCCTTTGTTTGCACAAAAACAATTTGCTAATATATAAAGTTTGTATCTGTACATAAACATAGATCTCATAGGCTCTCTACTTAGAAATATTCCATGATCCTCTTACTACAGATATTCAAACTGGTTCTTCAAATTATTTTTTCAGTATAGCTCAATTAAGCCAACTTGTAATTTATTTGTCTATTTTGCAAATCTGAAGTTTTGTAATGCATTTGGTCATAACTTTTTAAAAGTTAAGAAAATTTATGTTTTGTGAAATTTTTATGCTTTCTCTATCTGACATCCTCACATGAATCAGATATTTTGAAGGAAATTGTACAAGATAAACTTTATCAGGGGTATTCCCAGCTGATGCTTTGCTTTGGTACATGTAAAAACCTTATGCATTGTATCTCATGTTTTGAAACTGTACTGACTTTCACAGGAGGATTTATTTATTTGCAAGTAGAGGATTTAGATGTTTGTTTTTTTTTTAAGTTTTTAAAAACTCTCTGTGGATCATCTTTCTCCTTCTCCTTTGCCTCTGTAATTTTTGGCCCAGGAAAAAGTGACTTCAGAAAAATAATCAAATATTTAATAAGTACCTACTATGCGTAAGGCACTGTACTCGCTGCTCGAGGTGGTTTAAATATAATTAATGAATGCTCTCAACATCTAAAGTCATGTTTAGGAGGTGAGAAAACAATACACGTGCAGTATTAGAACCCAAGGCAGAGGACAGAGGACAGCAAAATCACTACTTGGGAGTGAGGATGTTAAAATAATAGCTACAAAATACTGAGCACTAAAAATCCTCATCTTCTGGCTGTTAAATAGTATCCACACTTTAGAACCAGTCTGTGAGTGCGGAGAGTTGACGTAGTCTGCATAAGGCTCCTTGGATAGTCTGTGCTGGAGCTGGTTTGGAGCTGACGCGACACATGCACTCCTGTTGCTGCAAACTCTGTGCCCTCCTGCAAACCCCTTGGAACAGACACTAAGCCAGCTTGCGGGGCATTTGGAGAGGCAAGGATTTCATAGTATTTTTCCAGAACAGAGGGATCATCAGGAGATGTGGCCCAAAGGCTTTTTTAAAAAGTTTGGATATACTTAGAGACAGTGAATAATTAATTGTGGAAGGAAGAGCAGTCTTGTTTCTGTAGAAAACAAGACTGCAGAGGGAAGTGGGAAAGATGCTGTGGATGGCGTGGAAGTGTGTCCTGGCTCCTTGACTGTGTGCGTAGCCCCAGGAGGCTCTTTCAGGTCGCATGGAGATGTAGTGCATTTGCATGGTTTATGACATGCTTTGTGCGACAGTGGCCATCCTGGATAGGGAGACAGTTGGGAGGCAAACTCATCACATAGTTCAAGGGTCACAGACTGATGGGATGGCAGTGGGAACAGATGAGAGCAGAGAAGCCTCTGGACTCACAGCAAATTGAAGTTGTTGGGTGACAGAGAAAGGAGGGGTAGAACCTGGTAATAGCATAACAAATAGGGCACACAGGAGAAACAACTTTCTCAGCGTATGGCAGATAACATGAAGTGTGGGTGATACTGGGCTATTTGAAATGGTGTGGGAAAAAGGGGTCTCAATTTTTGTTTTGTCCTGTTTTTGAGTCATGGACAACTTTCAATGAAAAACTTAGATGCTTACCAAAAATGTACATATTTATTCATACATTCTAACAATTTCAGGAGTCTAACAGATCCCCTTGAAGTCTATCCATGGACTAGAAAGTTAAAGGTCCTTACACCAGAAACATAGGTAATTGAAGCCATATTAGTAGATGAATTTACTGAAAAACAGTATGGAAAGGAAAAGGAAGGAAGATAAGGTCACAACTTTAGGAAATGCCTAAATTCGGGTGCCCGGAAGAGGAGGAAGTGGGAGTGCTAGGACAAGGAAGGAAGAGCACGTGGCCAGCGCAGATCTTATAAACCCTGGAGAATCTCTTCGGAGAAGGCCGCAGTCAGCTGCGTTTAAGGTGATACAATTAGGAAGAGAGTATCAGAAAAGCTTTGGACTTGATGAATAGACACTTATTAATGTTTGATATTATTATCCCCATTTTTCAAAAAGAATTGTGTGAGAAATGGGCCCATTTTAAACTGAAGAGTGGGTACTGAGAAGTTAGAGATAATATAGAAGTTTATTGATGTCAAAATATATAATGGCTGTTTTTCCCCAGTAATGTCTGACCCCCCCAAAAAAAAATCAAACATTTTTGTAACTAGTAGAGTGTTAAATTCTAGAAGATATTTAAATATAAAAAGTAGGTAATTTTATGTATATTTTACAAATACATAAATTTTGTATAGAAATATGTTGCCAAATATTTTACATACGTCTAGTACACATACCAAATCTTTTTAATTATCTTTAAATTTAAAAAGCACAAAAAATTACTGAAATCAAGAAGATGCCTAGAGAAAAGGAAATCCTCAGGGATAAATGACCCAAATATATAATATTTCACATTGGTATAACTAGGTTGAACTACTTTCCCATCACATTTTGTATTTGGGGGAAAACAAATACTTCCCCCAACAAATACTTTATTTCTTCTCTCAGACTTCTCTTTATCAGGGAAAGTTGTAACTATGCTATAACAAAAAATAAAAATACTTGTTACATTATAGATCATTTTTAAGTTATATTTTATTATATTATAAATCATTTTCAAAGTTAATAATTAAGTAGTTAAAATATTAAAGAGGCATTTTACTGAATAAAAATAGATCATTGTTATTTAACTTAGCATCTACAAGAAAAAGCAAATTTCTGAGAATGTAAATAAAATCATGCTTCTGTTTTTGGTTTATTTGTGCACTCATCACAAAGTCTTAAACATAACAGATAATTATGCTCTTTCTTTTTTCCTCTCCCATCTATCTGAACTGTTAAGTAATTTTGCATATTGGTATTTTTCTTGAATTATCTCACCACTGTGAAATTTGTTTCTATTTGTCCTTTTTTGCACTTTGAGTTTGTTAAATTATTACTGGTTTGGAGTTTTTATATGAATTTTCCCCCTCTTTTTTTGTCTTAAGGAACTTACTTCCTGTGAAAATAATCAGAGCACTGTCATGAAACCAGGAATATATGACCTAAAACTTACCCCAATACTTCTCAGAATGATGAGTTTCTTAATATGTTCGGGCTTTGCCAAACCATCACATACTTTAAAATGTAGCTATGGTTTTGAATTTCCAAATGCATTCGCTTTAAATATTTTGTAGGTGAATATTTTTCAAATGGGAAAATGTGAGTGAAGTCAGAATGCTTGCTTTTTTCATGCATCCTTCAGCTCAGGTAACGCGCTGCATCATTTCGTTATGCAGAATGCAATGAACAAAAAGTCACTTGTCATAGGCGTCTGTTTCCTGGTAGTTTACACACCAGAAACTGAAATCTGAGAACAGTGCTTAAAGGAAAACAAAGAGCTTTACAGTATTTTTTTCTTTTCAGGAAAACACACAGAAGCTAATTTTAGCTTCTTGATCAAATTGACCCAGCCTTTAACCCTGGCAAACGTTACCACAACACACTTCCAATAGACAATAGTTTGCATACCAGCATCACACTGGAAACAGATGTGCATGCAGAATTGGCCTTTTTTTTCTCCTCTGAAGACTAAGCCGAAATGTGGTCCTTCCTACTTGGGGTAAAAACTGGGTCTTCTTTCAAATTTCAGACTACGAGCTTTCTTGACTTCTTAAAAATGTACTATGACCAAAGTTTCAAAATATCATTCACTAGAGAAACATCTCTTGGCTTCAGCATGATTTTTATCCTGGGGAGAGAAAAAAAAAAGAAAAATTGTTAGCAGCTGCGCTATTCGTGAGTGATGGTTACACAGTTTATATATTAAAACGTTTGGAATGCGAACAATTACCTCTTTTACTTTCTCACCAAGTCTCCTATAGTTTATAGAAATTGCGTTTTTATTACCAAAGAAATGTCAGTCTCCCCCTCCTCTTCCTGGCCGCCCTGGCTTTGCCAGGCATGCTCCCTGAAGCGCCAGCCCGCCCACCCGCAGCCAGCTGGCCGCTGGTCACTGTCCACCATCAGCGGCTCCTGGCAGCACACACAGCTCAGGCTGAACAGAACCTCCCAGCTAGGAAGGAACCAGGAATGTTGCCTCAGCTTGGGAGTGTTTAGCATCGGCACTTCTTGGAATCTCTGGAGAGACACACTAACTCTGAAATGTTAGAGACCTTCCCATTTTTGCCAGGAGACAAGAAACAAATATCTGTGTTTCCTTGAAAAATGAAAAAGAATGTTTCCTGTCTTGTTTACTATAATAATGCCTCTCTCAAGACATCCTTTCCCTTTGGGATAGCTATAATTGGTTGTAATATATGTGTCCATATATAGAACCCATGTACTACATAAGACACAGTGAGGTCAACGTGCTTTCAGTATTTCCCATAACTGTTTTTGTAAATTCCTCTTAGAAACATACTGGCTCTGTGACTTCGCTGAAGTCAATGGCAGGGAGCTGAGTTAGAAGCCCAGGGCCAAGGTCACAGCTGAG
This sequence comes from Rhinolophus hipposideros, assembly GCF_964194185.1. NCBI lineage: Eukaryota > Metazoa > Chordata > Mammalia > Chiroptera > Rhinolophidae > Rhinolophus > Rhinolophus hipposideros. Next base: position 2,856,269 of record NC_138054.1, on the reverse strand, counting down.
GCCCCTACCCACATGTGCAGAAAGACCTAGTGAGCAGGCAGCCCCAGAGTGTCTAGGCTTACAAGCAGGACATTCTAATGGATGTCCTGTATCCGTGAAATGTGAGTTTAGAGGAATGCGTGATTTCTTTAAAAGCTGCAGACTGTACGTTACAGAGCATATGTAAATTACAGTGTGGATCAGAATTTTAGAAATTAAATGAACTTATTCTTCAAAGCATGAGTAAGTTACCCCGTCTTTCAAACATTCTCTCTTAAAAATAATCATGAACACTACTATCCATCTAGGTGAATTGTTTACGTTAAAACTTACATAGACTTCTAGGAGATTCTAATACATCTGTATGGGATTACATTCAGTAAATAGAGGTGGGACTGCTATAACAATAATTGTATATCAAATATATTAAAGGCAAAAAACATTCTAAGCTTTATAGGGTACATAAGCAATCATTGGTCAGATATCTATACCAAAATATTATCTTATATTTGCAAGTTAATAACCAATAGCTACATTTAAACTTTGTGAAGGGAATTTAAACCATTTTCCTGGAATTTTTGTTTGACTGCCAAAGGAAGAAAATTCTCATTGCGAATTTTGATTGCGAAATCTAATACTTTTTATGTGTATGTTTTCATTACCAAGGGATTCTTTATCCACATTTTATGTTTTTTTTATAATAAAGTTTATGCCTCTTCTTTCAGTATCACGTGAATAACAGATAACTATCCTAAGTTCTTTTTCCCCATTTACAATTCATACTAAATTTGTTTTCAAGCTTGTAAATTTCATTTTTTTTTATGATGAGTCGAAGGTAGCTTGGAAACTGTAACAACAGATTAGGAAATACGCAGTTTCATTAAATAATGGTTATGCTATCGGGAGGGCTTTTATATTAGTACCAGACAGAAGTTTATGTGTGATATTTGTATTGTTGTGCACATTACAAAAACAAATGGTCAAAATTGCAACAATCGTCTCCACTTAGAATGAAGACTCCTACTGTGGACCATACTATTTTATTGTCTTAAATGTTTTCATTCATCACAAAGCAACTAGATTAACATTACCCCCAAACCTTCTACCTGTCATAATATTATCTCTATGAGAAACCTAACCCACAGTACAGATTTTAAAATGGATATAAAGAAATATCTTCCAAGGGGCAGACCTCTTCCATGAAACTTTCCTGATGTTACAAGTTACAGCCAGTACTTTTCACAAGAATTAATGAAGTGCAGGATATGACAGTAATTGCAGGATATGACACTATAGGGCCTTACCTGCATTAACTTTTTACATCTCTCGGTAACCCTGTAAGATGATGGGTGTTCTCCCTAGTCTGAGGCAAAGAAGGGTGGGTGACTTACCCATCGCCACATGGGAGGAAACAGTGGGTCTGGGACTTAAACCCAGGCTCCCCGAAGTCCATGAGGCAAAATGCACTTATTTTGATGATTCAGTGTACAAGTGTGTATGTGTGCTCCATACATGACATATTACATACATTATACAAATGTGTGTAAGCGTGTACTAGCTTCCCCTGCCACCCCCACCTCAGAGAAACCTAACTTTCAGTCTTTACAACAATCTGTCCTTGATATTCTAATTTTCAAAATTCATTAGCTGTGCCTTCTCTTGCCTAATATGTTTTAACTTACCCAATTAAGTTCCTCAGAAATGTGACAGATGCAGGAGATATCTTCACGTTTGGTAATATTGATATCCATTACCTCGTTTATTAATGCATCATTGTGTAGTCAGATGTTGTATTTATGTTCTCTAGTTCTGTAGTTTCTGTAGTTTTCTGATGGGCTAATGATAATGAGATATATTTTAAGACCAACTCTATATTTTAGAAAACTAAATAGGGGATTCACTTATTTCCCCTTTTTTTAGCTTTTTAGAGCATTATAATTTTTCTTTCTTTTGAAGTTCTCAGAAAGAAAGGGAGGGAGGAAAAGAAGAGAAAGAAAAATCTCATCATTTAATTATAATCTTTAGGATTTAGGGCATAGGTGCCTTTGCTGCAAGGTGCGGCTCCTCCGATATCGCCAGACAGGGTGAAGGGCACGCAGACTGGAAGCTCCCCGGAGAGCCACGGGGTCCTCCTGACCCAGGTTCATCCGGAGCTGTTTGCCCTCCCAAGGACAGAAGCAGTTAAATTGTTTGTTCTGCTACAAAGTAAATGGCCTACTGAGAACTTGTTTGTATCTTTATATGTTTTTACGGTTAATGTTTTCAGTGACCTATGTCATAAAGTAAACCATAACTACTTCTGTAAGCATGTTACAGTAGCAAAGCAAAACTGTATATGCCTACGTATTTATATCACTTCACTCAAAGCCTTGGAGTGAAACTTAAAAAAAAAATTTTTTTCCCCAAACATTTCAGTTAGGAACTCAATTTCAGATCCTTGGCAGTCTTATGTATAGGCTTTCTTACATGATTGTTGAATAACATGTTATTATACGTGGGGGAAGAATAGTTCTTTTGTTGGCTGCATTACATTTTGTGGTGAAATTGGAGAAAACAAATCATTAAGGAAGTCTATTTTGGTTCAAGACATTACACACTTATGACGAGTCTGTTTTTTAACCTTGCCAAGTTGAAAGAAAATGCAGACCCATTTGTATTGGAACAGGAAGGCATGTTCTACATTGCAATCTATCAGTAGCATCGTGTGTGTGTGTGTGTGTGTGTGTGTGTGCAGAGAGAGAGCAATGTATTAAATATATGTGTGTAGACACCAGCTTATGAATAGTCATGCTGCTATTTTTATGTATAGTTACTGCTAATTTACCAATAATTAATTTTCTAGATACTGCTTTAGAAGAAAGGGAAAATTTATTTGATTTAAACTCTGATAACCCCATCTACACCTGTTTTATTCCGGCAGTTTCCATGGTCTTCCAAAACTTTATCACTACCCCTCCATTTACTGCCATTGAAGCAGCGTCCTGCTGTCAAAAGACAAAAAGAAAAATTTTCACAACTAAAAAAAAAAGAAAGAAAAGAGATGTCCATGTGATTTGTTGCAGTTAGCATGAGCTGAGAAAAAGTTATTAAAAGAAAAAGGCGAACTTTGAACATTGGTTAATTGGTTGAATTAGGAGGAGAAAGCCTGTTAACTCTTTATACACTTCTGTGTTCTTTGATTTATTACGACAATGTATTACTTTTATATTAAAGTTATAAAATAGTAGAAATCATAGCAAAACATGTCACAATATACTATGAATTACCAGTAGCAGTCTGAAATATTCTCTTGAAGCTTTTAGAAGAGGGTGCTGCTATTATACATGAATAAATCTAACAGTGATATTTTGTGGAATCACCATAATATAGTCATCAAGAGATCCTTAGCTTTGAAATGAGACAAAATTGGGATGCAGTCATAGCTCAGTCCTTAGTTGATGTGATTTAAGATAATTAAATAAGCTCTTTGAACCTCAGTTTCCTCATGCATAAGTAAGTCACAAAAATATCATCTCTAGTAAGATGGCATAAAGGTGAATGGTGGTATTTACAGCTGCTGGCACGTAGAAGGTCCTCCACCTAGAAGGATTCAACACCACCTAGAACACTGCCAACAACACAGTAGGCTCTCATAAGTACTGAATGAATGGAATATGAATGCATGACTACTTCTCCACACATTTCCTCTCCCCTTGCCCTGTCGTACCACCTGTCAAGGTCAGGTCAAGGCCAGGAGTGCAAACCTCACACCCAGCTCAGCGCCCACACCCGTGGACAGTGTACACTCTTACTCATTTACCTCACATGGCAAATAGCTGGTAATTTGCATGCATAGCATGTTAGAAATACGGCATGTATTTTGGTCTGATGGACAAAGACTCTTTCTTCCACTTGAGAAGATTGTTAAATTTCCAGATTCTTTCTTCCAGATTCATGAGTTTCTCTTTATTTTGCAATATTCTGTCAGCCTGAGTTTTCTTGTGAAAGAAATCTGCAAGAACAAAAACAAGGTTGGACATCAGTGTAAGGTGTAAAACAGGCAGAGGGCCATCACAGACAGCTCAACTAATTAAATAGTAAGTTATCTATAGAACTTGGCTTGGCCTTTTTACTATGCACATTCTTTTTCACTTGAAACAAAAAAGGAAAAATAAAGAAATTGAAAGTCTCATTCCTTGCTCTTTGTGAGTAGGAATGGTATTTTTTTTTTATTTTTAATCTCACCAATTCCTTTTTTATAAGAGATGTTTGAAAGCATGTGGACCATCAAAAGGAGAATAACAAACAAATACTCAGACGGATTTTCTCTTAGTTTACCAAGAAATGGCCTTATTCACCAAGTGGAATGAATGTTTCCTGTCAAGTCAATGGATAGGCCTGTTGTTTATGTCAGGTACTTTTTCGTGGCTGATCAGTGAGGCTGGGACGACAAGTAGCTTTCATTTAGACTTTAATAGCAAAAACAAAGGCACTGAAATTTTCTATCATGGCTATTTATTTCCAAATATAAAGAAGTTATCTAATGTTTATTTTATGAAATTATCTCTTATTTATACATGTTTGCATGATAACTTGTTGAATTAATAATATTATTTATAGGGTGACTGATACTCTAAACTTGCTTCAAACCTAAGGTGAATTGATGAATTTTTTAATTAGGTGAATTGCTTTTTATTGCACACAGTACATGCATTGGGGAAAAAGAAATTGTCTTAAATGCTCTAAAAGTGTTCCAACATAGAGGAAAGCCTCAGCTACCTATTTGAATGAGATGTACTATGTGTGTGGGGGGGAGGAGGCATTTAACCCACAGCTGAATATCTCACCTTAAAGAGGAGATTTTATAATGCAGTCATGTATGTTTTGTCTTTAACATATGATGTTTATTGCATGTCTGCTGTTGTCCCCGAATTTAACATGATTTTTCACACTTAATTTAAAATAAACACCTTTCTTTTTCTTAGTACAAGTCAACTAAGTTCAGAATTTTTCATCCTATCATTTTTAATTGGAAACGGAAATATCTAGAAATTGAAGTATCAGGAAATTTTACAAAATCATAAAATAAATACCAGCAGTTTAATTGATTTTGTATAAAGAAGTTTAGAGACTGAATTACAAAGCAGAATTGTTTCATATACGTGAGGTTTGAATATATACACACACACTAGTGTGATTTTTTTTTTTTACATACAACTATAAAATGCCTTCAAATTAAATATCATCTTCCACTTGAGAGTTCTTTAATACTATAGACATGAGGTGGCTCTTTGTATTATTAACTCTTACATTATTTAAGTCTTCACAATCCCTGACGTGTTTACATTTCTCCTGCTCCTCACATAGCAGGCACATCGACAAACTTACAGAACACAGCTTGGGTGGTCCCTGAGTGTCCCAAAGGAGCTGCCCCTTTTTACTCTGGGTACCCTTATCTTGGGTATTAATGTTGAAAACATTATAAGACTTTTCATAAGGTTCCGATAGTCTTTCCAAAGGTTCCGAAAACGTTCATATTTTTTAGAAAGAAAAAAAGGCCGTTCTAGTCACAGTCCTTTGAAAGTGGGAAGCTGTTTCCTTTTGTGAAAGGAGTTCCAGTGTCTGCTACAGGCAGTCCTATGAATGAGGATAATGAAAACCTTCCCAGTTTTGATGCGACCCAAACACTTTCTGGCAGCCAAGGTAGATTTAATCAGACTCTTATATGAGCACTGATACTCTGATTTGGTTTAAAATTATGTGGTCAGTATTAACCCATAGCAACACGTATCTCATCTTGAGATTTTATAACGTGGTCATGTATGTTTTGTCTTAGAATTTATGATGTTTTATTGCATACCTGCTATTGTCCCCAAATTTGACCTGACTTTTCACACTTAATTTAAAATAAACACCTTTCTTTTTCTTCGTACAAGTCAACTAAGTGCAGAACTGTTCATCCTATCATTTTTAATTGGAAACTGAAATATCCAGAAATTGAAGTATCAGGAAATTTTTATCAATATGTGAATCTGCTGAAATGAAAATGGAAAGTCAGAAAGGACAGGTAGGCTTCGGGTTCCCTTTGACGACTGAGCTTCATTTTAAAATATAGCACAGGTTTCATAATGCCAGATTTTCAGAATTTGCTAATGTGAAACAATTATGTTTTATAATTTATAGTATTTCTTTACATGAAACCAAATATTTTACTATTTATATTAAACAGTGCAAGGGATAGATCCTGTGGGGTTTTTTTTCCGTAATATTTTTTTAATGATAAAACAATAGGATGAACAATTCTGTATTTAGTTGACTTGCGCTAAGAAAAGTTAAAAGGAGTTTTTGTTTTAAATTATACACAAGAACACATCATTACTAAAGAAACGGTCAGTGAGTTGCTGCTTCTCTCTTCCTTGAAGGTCTTGAGTACCTCGTGAGGATGCTGTAATCCTTGGAAAGACGCTCTTACTAAAACCTCTGGAACTCTGTTTTCTCGACCGTACATTATTGGCCACCTAGAACGAATCACTCCCAATGTGCCTCCTTAGGGATCTTACGATTCTCTGCCTCCTGGGGAATCATGTAAAGTTTTCAGATGAAAAAGGAAGCCCATAAGAGTTCTTTATTTTTCTCACATTAAATGACGTTAGGAATGAGTTAGGAATAGTAGTTTCGAAAATAACTTCGCATTGACTACTGAGCTCTGGGTTTCCCTTCTGAACTTTCATGAAAAGAAACCTTTAAAATGATTGAGTTTATTTATTAGTTATTTAGTAGTGTTTATTCTTTACCAAGTTTCTTGAAAACATATATTGATGCTTATTATCTCCTTTTAGAAGCATATAGTTACCAAGAATTATCAAAGAGATAAACCAAGGAAAGCTCTAGCAAAAAAAAAAGAAAAAAAAGTTCTCCCCCCAGTGTACATTCTTTTCATACTGGAGTCTAATAACTTTACATCGAATTGGAACTTTTGCTTGTTTGTTTCAAAAAATGAATAAAATACAGAGTGGGGCTCCCTCCCAGCGAGTCCCGAGAATCCACAGCGAGACCCGAGCTGGTCGCGCAGCCCCGAGAGGTGAGCCCAGTCGTGTGGGGACTGGGCGTGGGGGCGTCGCCCTCCGCCTGCCCCGGGCGTCAGCTTCTCCGCTCTGCCCTCCCCGGACTCCCCCTCCCCGTCCCCTTCCTCTGCCCTGTCTGTTTTTATCTCCCTCGTACCCCTCCTGAGTTCCCGGGAGATTGTCCAGCTGCTAAGACTGGAAAGCCTTGCTTTTCTCTACTTTTCTCAGGGCACCATCAGCCACAGAAAGCCCCAGGTCCTCAGTGAGTTCCATCGCGTGGCCCCAGGGACTGAGTGACCGCACCCTCCCCTTCTCGGGCTCCTCAGGGAACCGCCCCCGGGCACGGACGGCCCACGCAGCCCGTGTCCCTGGGCCCGCCAGTCCCTTGCCGGGTGGCGCGGCCTCTCTGCGTGCGAGCTCCTCTTGCTCCTCCTAGGTCCTCAGCTAAAACGTGGCCTCGGTGGGCTTTGCTCCAACCCTGCTCTTATCCCACTCAAAATAATCCCCTCCTCCGCTGTACCTCTATAGCGTGGTACGAAGCTCTGTTGTAGCGCTTTTGGGTCTTAACTGCACGTGCCTTCTCCTAGTTGACTGTGACTTCCATGCCAGGAAGACGGTCCCGTGAGGTGTTACGTCTCCAGCATGTACCGGGGACACATTTGCTCGGTAAATACTAGTTAGGTGAATAAGATGAATGAATGTCAGCGCTTCTAATTCTCGAATTACGGAAGCAAAGCATTGTGAAACTAGGTACTTAATTTCAAGTGAGTTTGTGTGATATACCCAAAGAGAATTCTCTGGGCTCCGTTACTTGAATGGATTCAGAGAAGGACAGGCAGCAGAATAGGAACACCGACCGGTGTGGCACTGCCCTCGGACGCTGCGTCCCCTGCAGACGGCATCGGTGAAGGGTCGGCGATGCCGTGTCTTCCAGGAGGCCCGTGCCTGTGGGGCGGCAGAGCTTTCCGCTGAGGCGCCCAAAGCATTACGGAGCGCTTCAGCTAAAAATGTGTGTGTGTGGGCAGTCAAAATGTTGGTACTTATTGTACATATAAAGTGGTATGTTAAAGATGTATTGAATTAAAAGCAATACTCATTTATTCAAGCTGTACTTAATCACCTACTGTGTGCAAAATACCACTGGGAGCTGCGAAGAGCAAACATGTGAATGAAACTTAGCTGATAATACTTACACGACTTGTTTGTCAAAATGTCTGTTTAAGGCAGTTCACACTTCATCGCATTACACTGAACATTAGAAAAGACCTCAAGACCGTATTCTTGATGGCTTCTATGAAACAGGACAAATTTCTCTTTGACAAAGGTGAAAGTTTTTCAACAATTATTTCATCATTTCAACCTCGTGGGGCAGGAGCATTTACCCAGCAGTTAGTCTAAGAAATTAAGAGACCAAAAGATTTTAAAATCTATCTTCTGAATGTGGGACAAACTAATGGGCAAGATTGTATTTCACCTTGTCAGAATCTTCCTAACATCATTACAAATCACTCTCTAGAATACTGGACAGGGAAAACCCATAATGAAATGAGAGGGAGCAATAAAGACATGTAAAAAACCTTGTCATTGTGAATGGACACCTTCCATTTCCACAGAAAATAACTGGACTAGTACATGTGCAGTACATGTAAAAAGAATATAATCGAGTCTGTTCCGCTCTAGTCTTCATAATTAATTGCTACACAAATACATTTTTAGTTTTCAAGATTATTCTGTTTAAAAGCTAAAAAAGCTTGACTTTGATCATTAAATGGTCTTATAATGGAATTAGCCACAGTGCTGAAACAGTCATCATTCTAAATACCAATCTGACCTTGTCACTGTCCTGCTTGCCTACCAAGTAACGTCCATCCTCCTCTTTGGCAGTGGAAACCCTCGTGTTTGCCTTTCTTACCTCACCCCCTGACCTCTCCCCTGTCTGTCATCTCCACAGACCGGGTTCTTCATGCCTCTCATTCACCTTGTTTCGTCTGCCAGGACAACTGTTTCTCCATCCTTACTCCCCCAGGTTTCTCCCACCTGTCATGCCCAGCACAGCTTCTCCTGAGCCTGCCTTTCCCAACTCAGTGAGTCAGGTGCCCTAGTCTGCACCATTCCATGCTTGGGACCTGTGTTAACCCAGGGAGTGCAAGTGGGAGTGCTGATTTAACCGTCTCCCTCCTTTCCCAACTGTGAGCCTCTACGGGACTGCGAGCTTCTCTTGCAGATGGCAGGACCGTGCCTTATTAATTCCAATACCACAGCCACTGGCCTGAGAGCAAGCAGACAGCAACTGCTCAGTATTATATGTTAGTTGCGTAAATGAAAGAACTATTAACCACATTTTAAAATTGATATTTGCTATTAATAAATGGCCTTCCAAGGTTTGTCTCTGTGGCACCTGTTAGATACTAAGTTTACCCTTTGATGCATTCAAATAAGACTGTGAATATACATGCATTTCAAGGTTAACGTGAGTTTTGCTCTTTGAGTTACCAGGTGATGGTTCAGTTATTTTAATACATTGCCCCTAATAGCATGTTCTGTGAATGTTTTTTGTATTACTTTTGTTCCATTCCCCTCTTCTCTTTTTGTAGTTAATTGTGATCTATTCTTAGGATTCCAGTGTTCTTTCACTAGCCCTCTTTGTCACTAGTTTTTTAATTTACACATTTGCTTGGCTGGTTCCTGTTACTCGGTCTACAAATCTGTCCTATGTCATCTCCTTTGAGTAATTTATAACCTCAATAAAATGCCACGTAGAGGCACTTTTTTACATTTTTGAGTAATGGCGAGAAAGAATTGCCCTGGGAATCAAAACTCCAATGAGTCATAGATGATTTTGTTATTTATGACCAGAGAGTGGCCATTGACAATATTTGGCAATTTTACAGCTATGAACCTAGGCTATTGTGCTTTAGAATGTAATTTATTAAGCAAATAAAACTCTTAACTGGTAATGGGTCCTGTTAAATCTGAGGAACCACGTGAGCTCCAGGCCAGAACAGCTGTGGGAGTTTCATAGTAGCCACATACATCTCGGATGTCTGGACACTAATATTTTACACTTACTTCATGGTTCTATTTATTCAGTTGCCTTTATATTCTTGATTGGATTCTGACCAACCATTTTGGTTTTAGAAGTCATCAGCTTTAAGTAGAGGGAGGAGCTTGGAGAAAGTAAAATGAATGTATGTTGAAAAAGCGTAAATCCTTCCTTTGTTAGCTATGACATTTAGTAAATTCAGGCTGTAAAGCAACAGCAGATGTGTTCATGGAAAATACTGATGTAAAATCATCTTTGAAAAAGAAAGACAGTACCGAAAACCTAATTAAACATATACCTGAAGGGAGAGGTAGATAAAAATAGATAGGTAAGTATGTGTATATTTTATAATGTTGGCTTCACTTCAGTTCCAGCCATCCTTACCCTTTTATGTTTGGAGAAAAAGATAATCTTGAAATTCTCCACAAAGTAAGTTGATCTTTTTCTGAGAAATGCGTCATTAGGCAATTCCGTCGTTGTGCACTTACACAAACCTAGACAGTACAACCTCTAAAATAGCATGTATGTGGATCTTTTTAATAGACAGGAATATATTTTTAATAACATATGCTCCCCCTGCTTAGAAAACAAACAGAATATTTTATAATATTTCAATGCATGCAGATTACAACAGAAAAAACAAAGCATACATTTCAGACCACTTCTTATACCAGCACTTAATAAAATCAAGCAGCTTAACTTTGAACTAGCTCAAAGGCCTAACCTAGTAAGTTACATTATGAAAATCTAAGACTGTAAAGATAGAGCTATACGTTCTGTGTGGCGGAAGAGCGACCCATCAGTTCCAAAGCTGAGAGAAAACAGGGAGGAAAATTGACACTCTATGATAGAGTGAGATGTCTGTCTTGATTTCTCTTTGAAATAGAATGCCGCTCAACTTCTTTAGAAGGTTTGCTATCGGATACTTGGAGACTAGTGTGTTCTCAAACAGAAACTGATTTTGTGGAAGCACTTGGAAAAACATTCCGTGAAGGTCCTAGATATCTATGCCTTATGGTTTGGCAGAGATGATTTTAGCCTATAAAATATTAAGAGCAATGGACATGAGCATATGATGTTAAAGAGTTTTAGAAAAACACAAAATAGAATAAACCCATTTCTGCCATGTAAAAATGGCTGTTGATTAGGATTAGACGCAAATTTCTAGTAGATTTTTAGAACTTTCTTTTCATTGGCTTTTTTTTCTGTCAAGTTTAGTGTATTAATGAATTTCCATAATTTCAAATGAAAGTGTATGTAATTAGTGATAAGTAAGAGATGAATGTGTTCTCTGGTAGCAGGGGAATTGGTCAGCAAGTACAACAACTGAGAGGACCAACAGGCACTGACGTTCTGATTCCTAAGCGCTTTTTACATAAAACCCCAGAAGGAGAGAAAAAGAGTGGCAGCAGAAGGGTAGGTGGCAGAGGCCGTGGTTGCTGGTGGGGTGGGGGGGGGTGGGGGGGTTGGTGGAGGGAACCAGCCTCAGAGATGGCTCAGGTGGTCCCAGGTGCAGCAGGTTGGAGACCCTCGCCGGGCAGTACCACCCGAAGCCCCGTGAGCATCCCTGCCCCCCTGGGTTGTGATTTAAGACTGAAGGGAAGGTCATGGGGTTGGAGAAGGACTGCTATTAGAACCAAGTTAGTGGGAGAATGGAAACCCTCCAGGTAGCCAGTCTGCACTGCCGCACTGGAGGAAAGGTTCTTGCTATTCCTGCTTCTTTAGGAAAAATGATTTTATTAATCAAACTTACCTCAAAACATTTAAAGAATGAAGACAATAAAGGAATGACTGACAAAGTAATAATTAAAGTTCCATCTCAGACTTGAGCAGTCGCCTTATTCTTGTCATGTTTTGTTCTAATAAACAGTGGAGTTATACCTTTCCTTTTACTGAAACCCCTAGGATTGTAGCCACACTTTCAACATATGTACTAAAAATCAGACACTAAATTACACCTGTGAGCTTAAAGCAGCAAAAATAATTTACTGACCTTAGCACTCCCTTCAATTGCAACAAACTCCTTACTCTGTATTTCTTGTACCTGGAGTGTGGAGAGTTGGTTTTTTTACTTCTGAACCTCTCCTCCACCCTCTCCCACCTCATTTCCCCTCGGTGTAACCAAATACTTTTCAGCAACCGGAGGCCTAAACAATCTTGTTAACTTAAAAGTTTTCCTTCAGATTTATTGACCCGGCAGAGTTAAACAGGGTAAGTGTTGATCAACACCTCTCAGGTATTTCTTTAATTACTGGGCTAGCATCTCTGGGGCCTAATAAAAATTTGCAATGTGAGTTAGAAATAAAGTGACTATTTTATTTTATTTATTTATTTATTTATTTATTTATTTATTTATTTATTTATTTATTGGGAGGGAGAATTTGGGGTTTTCCAAGGGGAGCCTCTACCTTTTGCTATAAATTGTAGCTGCGGCCTTGATAATACTGTGGTTGAACAATAAGGTCTCCAGGGCAGTTGGCTGAAAGAGATTAAACTGTAATTAAACTACACTATGAGTAAAGGGGGCGGGGAAGAAAAAAAATTGTGGTTTTCATAAAGCAGAAAAGAAATACATTGACTGGTGTTTACAGCCCAGCGACGTTTTTTGCCTTCTCAACTACAAAACAGTCTTATTTTTAGCTAGCCAAAGTTTTGCAAGAACGCGGTATCAATCCCTAGGTTCTGTTCTTTGAAATAATTGCACCAAGCTGGTCCCAAATCAGCAGTAACTAACTGAAAAGCAGGAGGGAAGTATTTCTCAAACATACAGTGCTGATGAAATTTGCCATAACACTATGAATTATGTCTGCTGCCTGTATGAAGTCCCACATAATGGGAAAAAGAATTTAACTAGATCTTAATTGAACATACAGCTACATAATATCCTTTTGTTTAGGCTCAAAAATGGATTTTTTTAAACCTCCTTATCAGTGCAGCTATTAAATATTGTGGCTCTCCAGCTATCAGTCTCCGATCAGCACAGTTAGTGCATTTTACCTTCCAAGGAAGTGCACTTTGAGCCAGCTGGAGCACGAGAAATGTAGGAGCTGGAGAAAGACGTAATTGAAACAGGCGACTGCTTCAGTACAGACAGGAAATAAAAGGAAGACTGGCCCTCCAACGGATTAAATTAGATGTTTCAAATTCAGACAGTATCAGGAAAAAGAAGACTTATGTTAGAGGGGAAAAAGGTAACAGTAAGTTCATTCAGCTGAGCACCCCCCTTCCCCCCTCATAACACATGTTTTTGCTGGAATCTCACAGTGCTGCCTGTAGGCTAGAATCGCCCAGGTCTCTCTCCTGGCCAAACAACAGAGTAGCAGGTCCCTGTGTTAATGTCACACTATCCTTTCCCTCCTGCCTGCCCTCTCCCTTTCAGAGTCCTTTGGTATTCTATTTCCATAAATTAGGCGTGAAATTACGTTGGGCTGAGAATACATGATTTCAGCTGTTTTATAGTTGGAAAGGAAAATCTTTTAGACCTAAAGCAAAAACATTTTTTAAATATACTTCCTGCCTATTAGTTTGAGATATGCCTATTATACAAAATATTTGCTTTGTGGAAACTTTCTTTTTTCCTTTTCATCTTACAGAATTTTGTCTTGTCCTTCAGTTCAAGTCAAGTAACATTTATTGAGTACCAACTGTATACAAGACTGAGGCTAACTGGTGTCTTTGATATTTATACATTCATTAACATGTATAATTCAGTTTCTCTTCAGTTTCTGAAGACTTGTACCTTTGTTACAATATTTTCGGAGGTAGATTTAATTTTGCATTGGAACAATCAACTGAAAGTGTTGCAGCATTATTTTTTTTTCTCTTGCCTTATGTGATACTACATTTCAAGTTTTCTGTTTTGGCAAACGTGAGCCTTTGTTTAACATAATTTGCTTTACTATCCAAATCCAAATTTGTTAGCAATGCCTGAGGTGCTGCACGTTAAGGTCAGTGCCTATTTCAGCAGCACAATATCCGATGTCTTTTATGCATCGGGAGAGGGTAGTATTAGACGAGGTGTTTTCTCTGAGGTATATACAGATATTCACACACACTGAAAATGCAACGCACTGAAAATACTACAGCTCTCCATTGTCCCCTCTTGCAAAGCTGATAAAACTGAACATTACTATACCATGTGGATAGAATTCCAACCTTAAAGACTGAAAATGCCTTCGCCTCTCTGTGTTCATAAACCAGTCTTAGAGAAATGTGGGGCTACAGCCCAGGGCTGCCCGCCTGATCCTGGCCTCATTTGCTCAGGTGTGCTCACTGTTTCAGCTTCTCGAATTAAGCCCTGGGAAAATTCCCATGCAAACATGGGCTTCACTTGCCCTGCCTCTCCACCGGCAGTGAGGTAGGGTGAGGAATGCTTCATGCGAGTGGGTTTTGCACAGAAAAGAATTGTGGGTTGCTTCCAGTCCAGCTGGACAGCTTTATATAGCTATAAAGCTTTACTGCTGTTTTAAGGTTCTAGTCCAAGGGTATGAATCTCTGGTATTACTTGTCCAACAAAACTGCTACTAATTACTTATCTACTAAATAGCTACCAGAATTGGCAACCTGAACTGCGATAATCTACGTACCTCATATTCTCCAACAAGGGACCTTTCTCACTCATATAAATGGCATGGCTTGCGTTATGAAAACTCAAAGGAACAAACCAGAAATGGATACGTATGTCCCCCATAAAGATCACCATGCTTAGCTTCCTCACAGACAGCATGTTTCTTCTTCTGGAAGTTAATTTCAATGTGGGTCTCAAAGAATAGGGGCGGTACAGAGAACTCCGATTTCTAAGCTTTAGGGCAGGCTCTGCTGACCTCACAGTGGGCGTCGAGCATTCCACAGAGGACGGACGAAGTGGACTGTGTCCTCGGAGCGTACCTTTTCAAGGGATGACTTGGTAACTGCCACAGGTAAGATCTGTGACAGCCATCGCCCTAACCCAGGACATACCCTTTCTGGAGTTACCAGTCTCCAAGCTCCCTCCTACGGAAGTTCTCCCCAGAAGTTGTTCCCATTTCTCAGCACCTCCTGGTGTGACTGTTCTTGGAAGCCCAGCACCATTGTGCCTTCACGTGCAAAATTAATACCTAAGTTGCGGCTCCACGCTGGCTGTGTCTGCCTCCCCCAGGCCCGGAGGAGGTGTGAATGTGCAACACTAGAAGAAATGGGCATCAGTAGGAACGATGAATGCATCATGCTGCCCTTTGCAGATGTGACCTCCTTTCACCTCACAGGGGCCCTCCTGACACAGGATGATATGATTATCCACTTTTAACAAATGAGTAAACTGAAACTTTAGTAATTCAGCAAATCCGTACAACTGGTATGTGGAGTTGTAGGATTCACTCCCAGAGTTCTCAGACTCAGAAGCCTCCTCCTTTCTGTAGTATTATCACATTACTTAAACTATGCCTCATTCACTTTGAAAACCTCATCTGGAGACCTTGTTCAGGAGTGGTTTCCAGAAGTCAGCCACCAGTCCTAGGAACCTAGTTAAAATGGAAGGGAGGCCAGGGCTGGGAAAGAGGTGGTCAGCCATGAGCAGGCGAATGGGAGACCATTCTACTCCATTGCCCTGGCCTCCTGCACTCTTTCCCCACAGCAAAGTTCTGAATTGCTGAGACCATCTTAGCTACCTGTGACTTTAATTATTAAAGAAAAATTGACAATAAGGTGTGAATGACCTACTAGCTTAAACCTTGGAGACTTTGATAATTCCAGTGAATCTCTGTTGTAAATGTGTGGGATGTATTTGAAATAGTGGGAGAGTCTTCTTGTTTGTTCAACAAGGAAGTTTCCAGACCAATGTATCTAGGCTTTTAGTCCATGGGGTTTGTTTAGTAGGATGTAACTCTGAAATCAAAGATTGTGTGTTAATGATAATATATATCATTAAATGAATAGCATGTGCATGAATCCAAGAGTTATTCTCTCCAGAATCTGTCTCCAATTTTAATTCTCTCTTCATCCCCAGCCCCCTAGCCAATTTCTGTTGACTTTCTTCCTCTGCTTTCCTTCTCCTTTTCATGTTAGGGTCATGTGACATCTGTTTATTTTAGAATGTGGCTAAGGAAGGAAGGACAATCAAGTTCCATTTTTTTGCCTTCCTTAGCCTCCCTTGACAATAATGAAGACCTTCAGACTTAACATAGACGTATATCTTGATCATAGTTTTCCTATTAAAAATATCCTATATATCTCATTAGACATTAGACATATCCCATTAGACGTTTATATTAGATATAAATGTCCCATATATCCCATTAGATACATATCCCATTAGAGATATCCCAGTTTAAACATGAAAACTAGACCAAAGGCACCTAGGCTGAGAGTCACGTGTAATGCCTCATCCTTTGTTAGCTTGAGGCCATTTCAGTATATGCTGTCTAAGCTGACACATCAAGTTCACTCACTTTTTTCGTTGGGATTAAATCCTGAGAAATCTGACATTTTAAAGAGAACCTGGTTTTTATTATCAGAACATTGAAGGCAAAAAGGGGGGGAAATGGCTGACTCTTCTGCCATTAGGAAGTTCTAGACCTGGACTGAGTGTCAGGAATCCACCGTCCACACCCCAGCCTCCTCACTTCCAGTTTCCCTTTCATTGATCTCCTCCAGCTCCAGCTGCTTGATTCTACCTCCCTTCCTTTGCACGTCTTTGAACTAAACAATGTTCTGGGGATTGTTAGCTATAAAGATTCTGAAAGTACATATTTTAAAATAAGTGGTGGTGATTGAACTGTCTCTTTACTGTCTCATGAAGTATTACTGGGCCCAGAACACCATACATGAGACAGAAGTAAAATTAAGGGTCTCTAAGTTCTTCGCATCCAGCTTCCTGCCTTGCTAAATCCATATGACTGCGTCGCATAACTAAGAAGCATGTTTTTCAGCAGCAGAAGGCAGGTTTGTGTTGCCACTGTAGCCTGCAGTTCACACCCTCCGTGCAGGTGTGAGCAAAGCTGTCTCGTACCCTGGCAGATATAGGGTGTCAGGACCTGAAAGTGTGGTCTGATTGCAAAGAAGGTGCTCGCGAAACAGAAATTCCTAGTGCCTGGTTCTGGGTGACATTTAGGGGACATTCGCTTGGAGGACTTCCAAACATGCAGTAGGCCCAGAGGAGCCATACTTTCTCCTGAAGAGTCAGTGGGTTGCTGATGGCAGGGAGAGTTATCACTATAATTCTGACCAAACAAAGGACTCCTACTACTCCCCTCCACACGCTCCTCCCTCTCATTCCAGCTTCCAGAAAGCCTGGTACTGTTCCAGAGCCTCCCACACAGAGGGTTTGCACAAGACTGTGTGGTTCTACAGGTTTTGTTCTCACCTGAGAAGAGCAAAGTACAGGAGGGCTTACTGCATACGTCCTTAAAGATCATGTTTCTTTCAAAATGACCTAGTACCGTCACCGACTGGAAAATCAGAACACGGTGGTGTGGAGTGCATTTTTTCAGTAATAGCTTTTTAAATCCTTAAGACTTTTGCCTTAAGGTAGGTAGGGTGTGTGTGTGTGTGTGTGTGTGTGTGTGTGTGTGTGTGTGTGTGTGCGATTGCTGGGTAATTAGAAATAAACTTTTCTTCAAAGTTACTCGTTTATTAGTCCTCTCATGAAAACTCTGCTCAGTCACCACAGTGAAAGTCAGTGACGAATTTTGACTCCTTCTTTCTGCCAGAACCAACATTGGCCTTTTCTGTCTCCCCAACTTTATTCATTCTGTTCTGTGTTCCTTTCACTGTTTTCTTGAACCTTTTCCTTCTCATACAGGCCATGTCTTGCAAGACTGTGTTTGGGTTCATTTTTCTTTACATAATCCAAGGAATCATAAGTCATGCCAAAGCCAGTTGTCTTGCCACCATCAAAATGAGTACTGAATCCAAATACAAAGATGACATCTGGTGTGGTCTTGTACATTTTGGCTAGTTTTTCCCAAGTTTCTGTCTTAGATGCTGTTGCCTTCCCGGGGTGAAGGACATCGATTGCCATTTGTTTCTGCTGAAGTTGTCTATTGGTCATGAATCTCCTGGGCCAGATAGTTACCGCGTCATTCATGATGGCGGCCGACCCTCAAGCAGCCAGGGAGGAAAGAATAGAAATAAACTCTTAAATCAGAATTTAGGCAAGATTGGCCTCCTTCAGTATACAGTCACACTTAATGAAAATTCTAGAACTATGGAATGAGTATTTTCCTGAAGCTGGTACAAACTGAGATTGAAACCAAAACTTGGAAATGTATAAACTTTGTTTCCTTTGACTACTTTGTAAAAGAATTGCAGGAAGGCATTTTCTAGTGCTTTTGAGTATATAAAACCAGGAAATAACTATACAACATTCTTAATATTAATACCCCAAAATGAGTCAGAGACAAAGTTAAAACAGAAAACTAAGAGCGCCCTGCCCATCATTGAAGAACAAGTATTTTGACATGTTACCAAATCACACAGATATGGGGTCTGATAATCATAGAGGGTCCTCAAGGCAGTGCTCACTGGGATCCCCAAGTACACAACTTTCCTTGTGTTCTATGTGAATGATGTCCTGGAGCATAGTTCCAGAGCATCAACTCAGGACACAGACTTCCTGGGTTCAGACACTGACTCTGCCACTTCCTAGCTGTGAAATACTGGGGCGTCACCTAAGTTCTTTGTGCTTCAGTTTCCCCATTTGTAAAATGAACATAATGATAGTACTGACCTCACAGGATTCCAATGGGTAATTAAACACAGTGTGTGTAAAATTCATGAAACTGTGACTTTTAAAATGTTAGTAACTACGATGATGATGATAGTGATGATGATGGTGGTGGTGGTGATGGTATTGACATGCACTTGCTACCATGTTTCCATCACACAAATCAGAACATCACAAAATTCTTCCTGAGGAGTTTTCAATCTCATAGAAAGTCAGCATAGATATAAACTAATCTGTTACAATATGTATTACCTAAACTAAAGAGAGAAGTAAGAGAAGTCTTTTTATCAGTACACTTTTATCATGCCAGCTATAAATTTTAAATTATCCTTCAGCACAACAGAGTTATGCTCTAGTGATCATTTGATGTGGGTATAGTAGCACCATTTTTTCTGCTTTCTAGAGCCATTTAAATGAACATTTCTCATCAGAAGCAAGATAAATTTTCTCTGACTTATCATTAGTGAATGGGAAAGAACCCTTATGTACATATCAAATGAGTAAAAATCACTACAATTTGAGGAACAAGATCTTTACTAATGCTGAGGAAGGGAAAACCTTATTCCCTGCTTCCTCAAGTTTTTTGCTACAAAAACAGGGAGCATTTGGACAGAAAACACAGCAAATTAATATTTTGTGTTTTTATTTTTAATTAAAATGAGGCAAATCAGTGAATTTTATGTTGCTAAAGGAGCAAATATGTGTAGTTCAATATTTCAGACTGACATAAAATTTGAGTGTTATAATTTGAGAAGTTAGTATCCCAAGGAAATTATCCAAAATAGGATCAAATTTGAAATCCCAAACATGGCTTGATTGTTAAGAGTACATAGGGAGCTTTATAAAATTAGGAGTTCCCAGGCCCCTCAGCAACTTACCTAATTGCAATCTGCAGGAGTGAGGCCTGAGAATTTGTATTATTTTAAAGCACCCCAGGTGATTCAGAATACACATAGTAAGAGTGTAGTTTATAACTTGAACCAGCTTTGTTTTTTCGTCCTAATTTTTGGAGCACTGTCTTAAGGAAAAATAACAAATTTTATACATTCTTTCTACATATCTTCCTGCATGAGATAAAATGACCAGAGACCCTGGTTGTCTGTAAGCTTCAAGGAAAAAATTTGAGGCCAGACGGCCCTCCTGGAGCCAGCACTGCAGGGATTTCTGCCCAGAGCCCTGTTCACGGCTGCAGAGCCCTCTCGGGGCCTGTGACGATTAATAGAGAAGTGTGCACATACCACTGTGCTTATGCTCAGAAAGGAACGCATTCTGACTGAGGGCCCCGCTCTGATTACTGCTTTCTGTTCAGCTACAGGCATCCTGCTAATTTGGTGTAGAAAGAAGGGAACTGGCCAGGCCCTGCTTTTCTCCCACGCCGGCTCCACTGACTATTAGAAATAGGGTCACCGTAAATGAAGATTATGTACTTACGATAAATCATCAACACTCATCTGAGTGCTTCCGTAGTGTCATGTTGCAAAAGTTTCTTGCATATCTTTAAGTCAAAGAGCGGTATAAATTAAGTATAATAAAATGAGAATCACTGTTACTGTGAATGAACTGCTTTCAGAATAAGAACATCTATTTACATATTCTTTATATTGCAGAGCTCATTCCAGTATTGAAACATTTCATGTGGACTTTATGTTTAGACATAATTCGTCTTCACATTTTATTTGCATTTAAGGCATATTCATACTAATTTGCCCACTTATGACTGCATAGTTATTATTTTTAAATCTAAAAGTTTTATTTCAGATTTCAGCTGTTCTCTAATGAGGAAATATAGTATCTTGATCTTCTCTCCAATAGTCAATTTAAAAGACATATACATATGTATAAAAAAGAGATAGGAATATTTGGAAGGAAAATCAGTACTTAGATTCAACACAGCCATCTAAGTAGTTAGACGAACATTGTATGCGTTTATGTAATTTTGGTGCCTCGTGGGTTTTAACTATAACTGAAAAGACCTTAAAAATAAAAAATAAAGTCAGTACCTGAGAGTGTTTGGTAACTTACAGAAATCTTTATATAAAAATACATTCATTGAGACCACTTAGAACGCTTAGGATCTTATTAACATCTAAATACATTTAGTCTGGAATGGGATATTTCTGTCTCTTTTTCAAACGTTCCAGATGAATTTTATGTTCTTGGGGCAAGTTCGTCCTACATAGTACACACATGAAAGTCCTCTCACTGAATACATAGAGCTTTTAATCAATATGTAAAATGATTTGGAGACTGTTGTTAATATTCAGAGTTGATAGGAAACTTTGATATTTAATATGTAGAAAGAAAAGAAAACTCTCTCAACCAAAAGCTTTTCTAAAAGAAAGGGTTTATTGAGCAACGTTCTAGCCAGTAAGCCCTGCGTCCTGGAGCATGAAGTCTGCACCACCGGCCGCAAGGCTAGGTGGAGAAGGCAACAGTCCATGGGCACCTGCATACGTTTAAGGGGGAAGAAAGGTATAAGTTGTTTTGAAAGAATTTACACTGGCTACAGAGGAGCGTGGGCGGGAAAAGGTGAAGCCAGGTAATTTCTATGATAGGTGCACAGTCTGGAAGAAATATTTACTATATTTGATTGGTTACAGGCAACAGTCCTGAAAGTTCAAGTATATGCAGGATAATGTGATGTCTGGTGGTCACTACAGAAGTTGGTTCCAAGCTCCAACTTACTGTCAGGGATGTGAGCCCGCTATTGTTAATTGGCCCACAGCTATTAACTGGTTAACTTACTCATGTCTCTTCTCTCCCTCTCCAGCCTGCTGCAACTCAATGTAGGACATCTTAGACTTTTTCTCTTGTCAAATCATTCCTTCATCTTATGACAACAGTATTAACCCTACTTCTTTATGAAGTCAAACTAAGGCCAGACTCTCCCAAGACTGGTTTATTTCCAGTAGATTACTTCTAATTCTGTCCTTAGACATAGAACCATCATACTTGGCTACTCCATGGTTGCAATCACCAAATACAGAGCTGTCCCTAAAATGCCACAATTTCCTTACTCTTATTTTGGCTGATATACAAGTATCTGTGTTTATCCAAATGTTTGCACCACCTCAGCAATTTATGTGGCGCTAAAGTTTTCCCAGTTTTTTCTCAATGACTTAGATTGAGAAATCCTTAAAGTAGAGTAGCTATAAATATAAATAAATGGGATTTGGAATGTGATTATTTAATTGTAGGAATCTCCATAGGTTTATCATAAAAAGAGAAGGACCACACTAGGTGTTGGTTATGGCATTGAAAGGTGGCTTATAAATTCACTTCAAAAGGTTAAGATAAACTCATATAGATCTATTTTGTCCATTTGGTTGTTTTATGTCATTTTCCCTCTCATTAAAAATGTGCCCTCCTTGGATATCATTCACTTCCCCACCCTTTGTTAAGAAGTATCTATTCCATCTCCTGTCCATTTAAACTAAGCCATTCCCACGTAGCATGTAGAGCCCTTTCTGTCCTTTCACTTTCTGCCATCCTTGGGGATCTCTTGTCCTGCCAGACCTAGGCATGTTATACTTTAAGCTAAGTAAAGACATCTGTATATTTTTGGCTCTCCACTGTCAAACTTTCTATTCTTTTAAGTCTTGAGTATTTGGGAGAAGCTCTGAGACTTGAGGCAGAGAATTTGTGTGCATTCAGGAATACTAAGTAAAATGAGAGACGCAGAATTCCAGATGACCATAAAATTGCAAAGCAGGAAGGGAAAGGATAGTAATTATCCCCTGGGGTAGGGAGAGGGTAACTTCCTTGGGCATTTTAAAGTAAGAAGATGAGTTGCCTTCACAATATACACATCATCACCTCTGCATGGGAGGTAGCCCCAGGCTTCACCGGGGGTGATTCAGGAATACCCAGCATCCTAGAGCTGACTACATTTACTTAAACACAAGGGCAGACTCCTCAAGTCCATGGACATCTTCAGAACATACATCAGGTTTTCATTCCATGAACTTACTGAAAGAGGTCATTTATAGTTTTCCACACTGATTCAGACCTACTTTAAAGGAACATAGGAATTTCAGTTAACCTGAATTTCTTATAACTGTTCTGAAGACGGTTGGAACTCTTAGGCTCACCTAAACCCATATCTGTACCGCTAAGCAGCTTCATAGATTCCTAAAACCATTCTGGCGTAGAGAATTTCATCATAAGTGCATAGTCATTTTATCATGGGTTCTGAGACTACCATAAAATGTGGGACATCTGGGAATTTATAATGACCCAGGAAATTGCCCCACAGTGCCCCCAAAGGAAACCTGAAGAAGTCATTTGTTGAGACTAGAAGAGATCACTATTACGGTGAGTATAGATAGAAAAAGGGAACCGAGAACTGTCCTAGAGCATACCCACATGAAGATTAAATGTAGGAGAACTAGAGGAAATATTGAAAAGTGAAAGCATCTAATAAGAATTTCATAATGAGGGGCAGCCGGATGGCTCAGTTGGTTAGAGCAGCAATCTCTGAACAACAGGGTTGCAGGTTCAATTCCCACACAGGGCAGTGAGCTGTGCCCTCCACAACTAGATTGAAGGCAAGAGCTGCCACTGAGCTTCTGGAGGGGCGACCAGTTGAATAGAGCACGCCCTCAACTGGAAGGTTGCTGGTTCAATTCCCGCATGGGATGGTGGGCTACGCCCCCTGCAGCTAAGATTGAAAATGGCGACTGTGCTTGGCATTGAGCTGCGCCCTCCACAACTAGACTGAAAGACAATGACTTGGAGCTGATGGGCCCTGGAGAAACACACTGTTCCCCAATATTCCCCAATAATTTTTTTTTAAAAAAAGAATATCATAATGAAAAAAAATGGAAAATAGAAATAAATTTTCAAATGACTTCTTGAAGAAAATGTCCCAGAACTGAAGACTATGAATCTTGAGATTGCAAAAAGTGTGTGAGTGTCTAGCTCAGTGAATGAACAAAGAGCCACACCAAAGACCATTACTGTGAAATTTTAACATTGAGATTAAAGAGAAGATCCTAAAACTTCCAGGAATACAAACAATCGAGCATAAAATCAGGAGTAAAGATGGCATTGTGTAAGCTTGTTTCAACATTAGAATGAGAAGCCAATGAAGCAAAGCCTTCGGAATTTTGGATATTATTTTAGTCTGAAATTCTAAACTCAGTCAAAGTATTACAGAAATTTTCAAACATGCATCATTTTTAAAGAAATTTTCCTCCACACACTTTTCTGAGAAAGCTCTTAGAGGATATACTGCACCAAAACAAGGGAATAAAAAAAATAAAAAAGTAAATTAAGACATAATTTCAGGAGGTAGGGGATCCAACGCAAAGAAAGAAGAAGGAAACTGTTCATTTCATTTATCTAGAGAAAGAAGATGGGAAAGAAATTAATTTTCTATTGCTATTGTTACAAATTAACACAAACATGGTGACTTAGAACAACACTGCTATGGACTGAATTGAGAACCCCCCCAAAAAAAATTCATGTGTTGAAACCCTAACCCCCAATGTTATGACCTTTGGAGATGGGGCCTTTGGGAGATAATTACATTTAGATAAGGTCCTGAGGGTGGGGCCCTAAATAGTGCCCTTGTAAGAAGAGGACACGCCAGAATGAGGCACATGAGGTAGACACCTTAGTGAGAAGGCTGCCGTCTACCAGCCAAGGTGAGCACTCCCGCCAAGACTGAACATGCAGGCACCCTGACCTCAGACTTCTAACCTCCAGACTTGTATGAAAATAACTGTCTGTAGGTTTAAGCTATCGAGTCTATGGTCTTTTGTTATGACAGCCCAAGCTGACTGAGGCAAACATAAATTTATTATCATACAGTTCTGGAAGTCAGAAATATGAATGGGTCTTATACGCTAAAATCATGGTGTCAGCAACATGTTCTTCTGGAGGCTCTAGGGGAGAATCTGTTCCTTTCCTTTTCTAGCTTATAGAGGCTGCCTATATTCCTTTGCTTATGGCCCCTTCCTCCATCTTTACAGCACATCACTCCAACCTCTGCTTTGTCTTCTCTGCCTACTCTGATCCTCCTGCCTCTCCTATAAGGACCTTGCAATTACATTGGGCTCACCCAGATAACCAGGATAATCTCCCCTACTGAAGATCCTAATCACACCTGCAAATCACTTTTGCCATGTAAAGTAACATATTCATAGGTTAAGGGATTGAGGCATGGACTTGTCTTTTTTTTTTTTTTTTTTTAGTTTCAGATGTACAAAACAATGTGATAGTTAGACATTTACACCCCTCACAAAGTGATAACCCCCTCCCCCAATCTACTACTCCTCTGATCTCTGACATCGTATATAGCTGTTAGAGTTCCACTGACTATATTCCTTATGCTGTACTCCACATCCTGTAAATTCATATATATATATATATATATATATATATATATATATATATAAAATTATAGTTGACATTCATTATTTTTCAGCTTCAGGTGCACACTGCAGTGGTCAGGCACCTACCATCCATGAAGTGGTCTCCCCAGTAAGACGAGTGTCCATCGGATATCCTACCAAATCTTTACAACATTCTTGATTATATTCCCCAAATTGTCTTTCCTATCCCCATGGCAATCTTGTGGTTACCAGTTGTGCTTTCTAATCCCCTCACCTTCTCCTTCATGCCCATTCCCCTTCCATCTCACAACCCTTAGTTTTTCTCTATATTTCTGAGACTGTTTCTAATTAGTTTGCTCATTTATTCTACTCTTTAGATTCCACGTATAAGTGAGATCATATGGTATTTGTCTTTCTCCATCTGATTTATTTCACTTAGCATAATGTTCTCTAGGTCCATCAATATCATTGCAAATGGTAAGATTTCATTCTTTTTTATGGCCGAGTAATACTCCATTGTATAAATGTACCACAGTTTCTTAATCCAGTCATCTACCTGTGGACATTTCGGTTGTTTCCATGTCTTCACTATTGTGAATAGCATTGCAATAAACATAAGAGTGCATAAATTTTTTCAAATTAGTGTTTTGGATTTTTCTGGATAGATGCCTAAGAGTGAAATTGCTGGGTCATAAGAGTTCCATTTCCAGTTTTTTGAGATACCGCCATACTGACCACAATGAGATACTACCTCACACCTGTCAGAATGACTATCATCAATAAATCAACAAACAAGTGCTGGCCAGAATGTGGAGAAAAGAGATCCCGCATGCACTGCTGGTGGGATTGCAGATTGGTGCAGCCACTATGGAAAACAGTATGGAGGTATCTCAAGGCATGGACATCTTCGAGGGACCATTATTCAATCTGCCACAAGAGATAAAGGGAATCAGCAGGTGTGAACAAACAGAAATTTACACGTAACACCCAAGTATCAGGATTATTGTCAGTGAATTGAAATTTATTGAAAACTACATGTTTCTTGTTATATTCAATAAAATTTAATTTTAGTTATAACTTTGACTATTGAAAACTTGGTAATTTGGAACATTTGGAAGTTTCACAGATAATTTTCCTGTCAAATCTTCTCCGTTAAAACAAATAAGTCAATAGCAATTAAGAATTTAGATGCTTGAGTCAAACAACTGATTTTAAAGCCCAACTCCACCATTTTCTGTGTGTATAAGTTACTTATCTTCTCTAAATCTGTTTCCTCATTTGTAAAACAATGAAAACAATAGTCTACCTCATTTGGGTTGTTGTAAGACTGTTTCTCCTAACACATTGAAGACATTCAATAAATAGGAGCTCTTGTTTATTATTATTATCAATTATTGGTTTATGTTTTTTTTGACAAAAGGGGCTTATCTAATAACCCATAAACCCTGAAAGTTTATTACTGAGCTGTCATACTAGCATGACACAACTTACGTCTGGATTTGTCAACCAGTGTGTAGGATTGATAAGATTATTGACAAAAAGAGTGATATTTTCAAGATGACCTTGAAAATGGGAGAAGCATTTCATGAAATACGATAAGACCTTCAATAGCAATGAATGCAACGTATGTATTTAAGAACCAAAAAAATGTGTCTTTCTGGATACAAGATGGGGAAAAATATATCAGAATGAATCACAAATAATTTTAACTATAGAAGCTAATAAATGTAAATATATTATTTATTTAAACAGGAATAAGATTAAATGCTAACATAATATTTAGCTATGTTACCAGCAGCAAGATGCACTAAGAAAAGTTTGTTTTCTACGGACTTCTGTCTAACTTGTGTAATAAAGAATATGACTGGCCTTTGTTCCTCATTCCTGGAACAGAGACTAAATCCTGAGTGATAGGTGCATCTTTGTTATTCCTGGTGGACCCCTTGGACCATCCTAATGAGGTAACTTATAGTGGGCCCCTAGATAACCGTAGGAGGGCACTGGCCATGCTGGAAAAATGAACCACATGATTCGAGGGCCAGGACCTTGAGCCACATGCGGTCAGCCCAATGTCCTGCCCTCTGGGTAGAAGGGAGCTGGAGGTTAAGTTCAACCACATAGTCAGTAATCCAATCAATCATGTATACATAATGAACCCCAGTAAAAACTCTGGACCCAAGACGCAGTGGACATATAGACGTGCTGGGAGAGTTTCATGTACTGGGGATACAGAAGCTATGAGTTTGGAACCCCCCCAGACCATCCCCTGTATGTCCCTCCATTTGGCTTTCCTGTTTTTTATCCCGTGCATGTGTATAACACTTCCTGAGTTCTGTGACTAATTCTAACACATTATCAAACTTGAAGGGACTCAGGGCAACGCCCTGAATGTGTAGATGGTTGGAAGTACAGTGGCCAGGGAACCCCCAGACCTATGGCTGGCATCAGAAGTGAGGACCATCTTGGTAGGGGCTGTGCCCTTTACTATTATGGAGTCTAACTCCTTGGCATCAATGTCAGAATTGCATTGCAGTATTGGACTAACAAATTAGGGAGGTGAAAGAAAATCCAGCAATCTAAGATAGTTAATTAAAATCAAACATATGGTTTTTGAAAAAGTTAAAATTATTTTTCCTAAAGTATAGAGTGCTAAGTTGCATCAACAGCATTTGAGCCTAATGGAGCTTTGATATTCTTAAGTAGCTAGGTTGACGTTTGGCCCTAAATGAGAGGTCTGTTGAATTCTGACAGCAGCTCTTGTTCTCTTCCCTAAAGTAATGATGTCATCACCTGCAGCCCTTGTTGTTCCCCCTCCATTGCTGGTTAAGTATCAGAAACTACCTCTTTCTTCCTTCAACTATTTCCGTCAAATTTTCTGAGGCATTTCTGCCAAGAGATCCCAGCATAGTCACCCCACGACCATCACCTCTGAGAAACCAACAAAAAGGCCCCAAGTGAGTCCATTTGTGTGCTGCAGCCCCCTACCCTGCTTTTTAATTTTGAAGACACTGAAGAATCCCGTCAACCCCACAGTGTGAATAAGACCTTCTGTACCTCTGTGATTTCTGGGTTCCCTGAGCCTTCCCCTCGTTCCTTCACCCCTGCTCTGAACTCTGGATCGCCTTCCTGGCTATGGCCTTGTAGTAGTCTCCCGGTCCCCGCCTCGTGACTCATGGTTTCCTCTCGGTGCCTGCTTTTGGCTGGCTTGCCAAGCCTTTCCTCGGTGCCTGTTCCAACCTCTGGGTATTAATATTCCAATTTGACATCTGGGCAACTGAGACTTAAAGAGGGTAAGTAACCTGCCAAGGTTGCAAGGTGAGCACGTGGCCAGGCTGGGCTCCCAGCCTGTGTGCCTCGAGGCTGCTCTTTCCTCTCTCCCACCCCTTCCCAGCCACCCAGCCTCTGTTACCAAGTGCAAGTCTGTATTTCAGACCTGTACACACTCCACTTTTAAAATGGTGTGGCAGCCACTGCAGCCTGGGAGTTAAGAAGTTTACAAAAACAAGTGTGTCCTTTAAGGATATTCCAAACAAGATGTCATGCTTTTCTCATATCTGTTCATCACAGACAGCTTATGAAACAGGCTTTATTTCTACTTCAGAGCCCAAATTCTCTCTTTGGCAATTTACGAAAATGTCTTAATATCGTCTCCACATGAAAAACATTTCAAGTATCCAGGGCTTGCTCTCCTTCCTTTTTTATGTACGTATTTGGGTCTCAAGCATTTACACATTAATTTTGTTGCAAAAAATAGAGTCAAACCAATTAGTGTTTAAGTTGTGTTTTTTACAAAAAGAAAAAAGAAAATCCAAAGGAACATCTCAAGATCTGTTTTTTCCCTTATTGTAAGTGAAATTCCCATTAGTGACAGCCAGGACCCAACACTGGTGGAGAATAGGGCCTCTTGTTTGCAGAGATGGACTTATCACATGGTTAGCAGCTGGGATTTATGTGGAGACTCATTAAATAAAACAGCAGTGGCAGCTACCTCCTGCTGGAATACACTTGGAGGTACAGTACCTGAATTTTTCCAATGCGAGCTAGTCTTTTATACTGTTTTATGTTGCTCTCATTTTTCTGACTGTTCTTGACATTTTCTGACCTCACAGTACTTTTATTATTATTTTTATTGCTACTATAACAATGATAACTTAAGGGTCTGATTTATACGATGGCAATTTAGCCAAGGGGGAGATTATGGCATACCCAAAAAACATGCAGTAAATGTTCAAGTCTATTAGCCTTTCATTTTTATTAAGTGGGAAACTTTCGTTTTGTTTTGACACAAATGAGTTTGGAGAGTCATGAATAACTGCAGGATTATATTTGCTGGGGTCACGTTGCTGTGGGTCCATGAGCACGTGGAATGACGGGAGGCGTCTCAGGGTATCGATAGCTGCTACATCATAACTGACACTCAGTTTACTCTGTTTCTTGTCTTTCTTTTTTGGTGTAATTGATAGTCATTGTTTTGTTCTTCCCTACTTTCCAAAGTAATTATAATTTTCAGAAGATAACAATGCCGCAAATTATTGACAAATTTTCTTAATTATAATAATTTCAATACATAACTGCCTCATTTGAGAGATGCCAGTGCCCCGTGAGGGTGGGTAGCACTGCTTCTGGTGTCTGGCCCGGAGGTTTGGAGCCTCAGTGCTCAGCGTGTAGGCACATGAGTGTCCAACCCCACTCCGGGCAGCACCTGCGCAATCACAGTCACCAAAAGGCAAGGGCTAAGGCTCAGTTTGCTGGCTGAAGCCTAGAGCGTGGAGCATGAACATGGAACATAAGGTCACCTCCTGCTCATGAAGCCACAGCCTTCCTCTAGGGTCTCTGGGCTTGCCAGAGCTGTGGCAGTGCCCTGCGCTGAGTCTCTGCACTCCACCGCCCAGAGCGCAGAGCCCTGTTCTGTGCCCAAGTCGGCCGGACTCAGGCTCTGATGGGTGCCTGCCCCGGTGAACTCCACTTCCTGTCTGCTCACCCTCAGCCCAGGGTCTCTGCCAGCTGGATGCTGTTTGTCAAGGCATTGCCGGTTCCATCTTTCTGAATGATAGTTATCAACCTCATTGATGGTTATGATTTAACGAACTGTGGTGAACTGAATTGAACTATATTAATGCTTCATTATTTTACCATTTCTGTGGCGTTACTACATAACATCATTCTGTGCAGCATTGAATGGTGAGCAGAGCCCAGAGAGCCCTTCTGAAACTCAGGAGATGCTTAGCAGATCACTTAGTGTGGCAGATTCTATTTCTACAAAGGGCCACAGCAATATCAGCAGCCCGGCATGCTCTTTCAGAGCCTTGTCACTTCTCTTTCAAGTGATAGAACCTCTTTTCCCTTCCCTGGAAATTGGGCCAGCCTTTGTGACTGCCTCAGTGAGTAGAACGTGGCAAATAGGGAACACAGGTCCCATCTGACTTCCCGTCAGGAGATGCTTGCCCTTGGGATCCAGTCGTCCCTGTATGAGAAAGCCTGTTAGTGCACATGGAGGGACACTGGGGTTCACAACCAGCAGTCAACACTGACCTCCAGACACAGGCACGACCCATCTTTCAAATGAGTCCAGCCTTCAGATAGTAACAACTCTGCCCAAATTGTTGACCCAAAGAATTCAGGAGCATAATACATGGATGTTTCAGGCCACTAAGTTTGGGGAAGTTTTGTTAGCCGCCAGAGAGGCCACAACAGCCACTAGAGGACTAGCTCGGACAAACCAGCTGCACAGAGTAGAGTTTGCATTCATATCTCGGCACACTTACGTGATAGTCCAGACCTGTTCCTGCCCACCAGCCATGAAAATGCTAGCCTCAGTACCCACGCATGCCCACACCGCTGACCCTCAGCCATGTGAATGCCAAACCAAGGTGTCATTTAGCTCCTCCTCTCTGATAAAGCCAGTCAGTCTGGAATGTTAGGAATATAAACTTCAAAATGAGCACGCGGTTTGCCCTACTTGTGAGAAAAAAACAAAAAACGGAAGTTAGGCTCGGCCAGCTTTGTACAGATCCTGTTTCTCCTTTGAGTTCTTGCTAGGAAGAGCCGCTCAGTGCCGAGTGACATCTCGTGTCCCCCGGCATCCAGGTGATCCAGTGCCTGTTTGGGAGCAGAATGATGTGTGGCTTCTGGGTCCTCCCTGTTTTTCCCTGTTCACTGACTGGAAGTGAAGATCTCTGAGCCCCTTGGGGATGGAAATGTCCAAAAGATAGCAGGACATTTGTCCCTGAATCAATACATTGAAAATTGCTTTTAACTACCCAACTGAATCAAGGAAAGCAAGGCTAGATTATATTGTGTTAAAACTTTAGCTTCTAGCTACAATGTGGCTATTGAGCACCTGAAATGAGGCTAGTGTGAACTAAGATTTTTTTAAAGGTAAACTCACTAAATTTCAGAGTACAAAAAATAATGTAAAATAGCTCAGTAATTTTCATATGGCTTACAGGTTGAAATAGTATTTTGTATATATGAGATTAAGTAACATGTTATAAAAGTCTATTTCACCTATTTCTTTTCTTTTTAATTGTGTCTACTAGAAAATTTTAAATTATGTTCGTGGGTGACAGTGTATTCTGGGTAGGCATGGCTGTATTAAGACATGGAGATTTCAGTGTTTGTCCGTGACAGCAGCGTGCATTACTTAAACAGATAGAGTGGTGCCATCAAAAAGTACACTGCTGCACACTGTCTCCCAGACCAGCTGCAGGTCTTACCCCACAAGAATGCTATGCCAAGTTCTTAGGGAATGACTTCTCCAGAATGAGATGTTATTCACATTGTGAAAACTTAATACTAAGCATTTTTTGAGTGCAGTTTTTCTGGACTGTCATTAAGGAATAAGAAAGTTCTATCAAATACCATCATGGCTTTGAGTTGCCATGGTCATTTTCAGATGGCTTACAATTCATATGGCTTACAATTTCATATGGCTTAAATTATTCTCTTTATAAAGGCAATGAGGCCCAATGATACAACCTATTACAATTGTATATAACATTATGACTTTCGTCTGACAAAACTATTTTTTCTTGCTACTTGTTAGACTTTTTCTTAACCGTCTATATAGCTGTTATTTTTTTATACTTCGTGTTGAGGATTTATTAAGAATACAAATAAAACCATGTTTTTAGTCCTGTTTTTCAATTGTAAACCATCTGGATTTGTCACAGCCACGCAAAAGACTTCATGACTTATATTCTCTAACCCTGGTTGGCGTAAGGCTCTGCTGGAAAATAATGGGTCAACTTCTTACAACTCTTGAGTATTACTGAAGCTTTATTCAGCACACTTTTTGTTTTGATCCTTACCTTATTAGACTGAAAAGTCATTCTTTATGCTTTTTAAGAGAAAAGTTTATGCTGTCACAGATTATTTCTATATCAAAGCTACTCTGGAAAACCCTTACTCCATAGTCACGTTTAAAATAGAGTTGCACAATTTTCGTGTCGCTGTGTTGCAGTGATTCGTTTTTTAGACCTGCAAAAGCATCTCTGATAGACCAGTAAATGAATGACGTTAGTCAGTTTTACATGTAACGCAGAGAGAACTAGACTGCTGAGTGGCCAGTCACACAGCCCAAAGGAGCAAACGTCCAGCCCCTTAGAAGCACTGAAAAGTGGCTTTATTCTTTTCTGCTGTCTCTGGAAGAGGCAACCAAGGGGTTCTGAGCATGTGACACCAAGTAGTCAGCCCTGGAGCCCCTCTTCACCCACCTACCCAAAGGCCTACAGCTTCTCCCCTCTGCGCTCTCAGATTCCACATCAAGTCATCTCTTTCCTCTGTCTCTGGCCTCTTTGCTCTCCTCTCCAGCCATTACTTCTTCCAGCCCCAGACAGTCCTCGGATGAGACAAACTGAACATCCTCGGGCAGGGGAAGGAGAAGGAGGTTTGTGAAAACTTACAAATAAACTTGTCTGGTCTCTGCCACATGTAGTTATGCTAAGAAAAAAATTTTAAATGGCATCATAAGTAGCCTACATGTAACATGCAAAATACAACTTTTATTACAGCAGATTTAGCACCCTTATATTTTACTGGTTTCAGGGCCCTAACTAAAGTTGAAAAGTTTTTGGTTTTTTGGGTTTGTTTTTCTTTTTCTTAAGGCTGGTCCATCTAGCCTGACCACCTACCCAATTATCACAAATCCAGGGCTGCCCATAGACCCATGGGGAAGGGGCAGGAGTTTGTAAATCAGCCAAACTAACCTTAACATGTTAACATATTTTCTGTCACCAAGTACCAAAGAGCCTCGGGTCCTTTTAGTGTCTTTATTTGAAGCTCATTAATATGAATGAATGAGCTGCATTGTCAGGAGCTTGTATTAACGTGTTCACTTTTCTCTCTTTTGTGTATTTTCAGTACTAATACAGTTGCCACTCTTAAGATGTCAAAGGCGTATTTATTTCAGCAGCAGTATCGTTGACCTGTGTAAACATCACGGCTCTTCTTAAGGAAAAAGGAACAGTTACCTTTAACCACTATGTACCTTATTATTTTGATTTACAACTTTATTCAGATTCTGTATTCCAAAGAGTAAGAGAACTGTGCCCCTCCTTTTGGATTCCTTTGCACATGTGGATCATGATCTAAATATTTAGTGTTTGTCTGACATTTATTAGGTCAGGCCACAAGGATACAGTGGTGAGAAGAGTACCCTGCTGCCCGCACAGCATATAGTTTTCTGGGGAACACACAAATAAACAGTTAACATAGCAGAGTCCAGTAAGACTCTGCTCCCATACATCAGCACCACACAACCGCAGGGGCAAACTTCCACAATGTAGGGATGTGACAGGTGCTTTGAGTTGAGTAACCAAGTCTTCAGTTACCGTGCTTCCCCCAAAATAAGCCCTAGCCGGACCATCAACTCTAATGCGTCTTTTGGAGCAAAAATTAATATAAGACCCGGCCTTATTTTACTATAATATAAGACCGGGTCTAATATAATGTAATGTAATGTAATATAATGTAATGTAATATAATACAATATAATATAATACTGGGTCTTATTTTAATATAATATGAGACTGGGTATAATATAATAAATATAATATAATATCGGGTCTTCTATTAATTTTTGCTCCAAAAGACGCATTAGAGCTGATGGTCCGCCTAGGGCTTATTTTGGAGGATACATGGTACTCCCCCACCAAGCCTCTCTGAGCCTCGGTTTTTTGACAGGGAAGAATAGTGCCTCCTTTTCAGTGTTGTTCTGGGAGTCAGACGAGTTAAAATGTGGGTGTGCATAGTGCTTAGTACATTTTAGGCATTTAGAAAAATTATTTCATAAACATTTTACTTCATTTTCATCTGCGTTGCCATTTTACCCTTCTTCTTTACTTCCTGGTAATTTCTAATATTTCTCTTTGCCAAGATTGAATCAAAGTCAGTAAACTTGAAGAATCCGACGTTTAGCCATGAGGCATTTCTGTCAGAGGTCTCCTGATATACAGCATTCATCCTTCTATAGGCGATTCGAACTTTGTGTTTGATGATAGTCCCGTTTTCTCTAAATTCAGGTTTTCATTGACCCTAAGTTGGTCTTAAGCTTGGACGTGAAAGATATTATTAGAAGATCAACGTTGGGGAGCTTTTTGTGGCTTCTGATGACATTAAAAAAATTATCGAATTGTTTTTATTCAAAGTAACTGAGAAAATGAATCGATTCAAAGCTTGAATGGAAGATTATTGTGCTTGTTTGGTGATGTGTATCTAGAAACAGTGACTCTTAGAACATAGCTAGGTTTGGGTGTGCTTGTTTGGATGTTTTGTTTTTCCTTCATTCTTTTTAAATACATGTAACTAGGTCTTTTGCTAGAAATTTCTTTTGGGCTAAGTTGGAATAAGGAAATAAATGGAAGAATTGGACCAAATTCTGTGAGTCTGGACTAAGCCAGGCCAAATTCTCTTTCCCCCCATGCAGTTTCAATAGAATTCCATTGAATTAATTTTACTCCTAATAAAATCAGTTGTATTTCAAGCCTGCCTCCAGACTCTCAGATCCTTTTGATCCAAAGACAACAGCCTGTTGCTGTGCAGTCTGTTGAACTTGGCGGCGAGGGGTGGTGACAGGGATTTGTGTTTGAAGTTAGCCCATTCCACCTCTGCTCATCAATATTTCAGTACAGCTGGGATTCTCTGAAAATCAACTTTTGCCAAAAAAAAAAAAAAAAGTTGGTTTGAGAATATTGTTACTCCTAAATTATTATTCCTACAATACTATAAAATTGTAAAAGGCTCCACAACCATTAAGAATATTGGAACCTGGTGACTCATCTTGCAGTACTAAGTTGAAAGGGAAGGATGTTATGACCAGCAGGGCTCCTTCTAGAGGATATTCACAGCGGGACATTATTCTCTGTACTGACAATGCATTAGGGTTCAAATCCATGTGGAAGAGCTGCCAACATATCTCACATGAGGTGACTCAGCTTGGGAAGGAGGGTGGCAGAAGATACCAGAGGGAACCAGGCCTAAGGCTTTGGCCTCCACATGGGAAGTCAAACCCACCTGAGGTCGATTGGGACGGAAGCCATTAAGGTAGCAGTCGGGAGGCTCCACAGTCAACCCGAGGAGCAAAGGACCGGGAACCCACGCCAGGGCTTGAGGACGCTACGATAGAACCCACGCCAGAGGCAATGAGCACCGAGATGCCAGAGACTGGGCAGTTGCTGAGTGACAAGCCAGGACCACCAGCAACAGCAGGAATCGAGCTCCCTCAGAGCTTCCTGTCTCTCACGGGGTGGGGGGGGGGGGTGGGGAGGACCCGGGTCTGCAGTAGTGACACCTGCAGGAAGGACCAGGAAGGCAGGGGCCTCCTTTGGGAAGTTCTGCCTTAGGTCCCTTAAACACACAAGGTCATTTTCTCACTGTGGATTAGCAAAGAGCTTTTCCTAACCAG
The DNA here is from genome assembly GCF_964194185.1 of Rhinolophus hipposideros. NCBI lineage: Eukaryota > Metazoa > Chordata > Mammalia > Chiroptera > Rhinolophidae > Rhinolophus > Rhinolophus hipposideros. Next base: position 2,820,262 of record NC_138054.1, on the reverse strand, counting down.
CAGGTTGTTGTGTGCCTTTTATGATTTTTGCTTCTTCACAAATCAGAGACTTCCCATGTAAGACAGTGCTTATGAACTTGATGATCTTACAGCACCCATTAGTTTTGTCCAACTGCAGTTGCAGAGAAAAGCTCACTTCCTGCAGGTAATTCTTCAAATTCAAATTGCTTGTGTAATGAGATGTGAAAGAAAAAGAAAAATCTTGTTTTACAAAATTTAAAGATTGTTTTTAAAATTTAAAGCTTGGTTTCTTGATATGATGGTTTTAAATTTATACATTTAAAAAAAAAGATGTGGAGAAATGATACTGCATTATAATGTCTACACCAGGTCAGACCTCTCCATGGACTTTGTACTTGTAAGTCTCCATTTGCAATTCAGTCTCTCAGATTTAAAAGAGAAGTCACCTTGAGGTATAATAAAGCAAAACGAGATGACAAAGACCTTCTGTGTCCGATATCCTATCAGGCTCCTGAGCTACATGCTGTATTGCACGGCTTGGGGAGATGACAGTGAGCTGTACTGGGCTGATCCTCACAGAAGAGAAAATGGTCAGAGCAGGGAGAGGCTACCGGCTTCCGGGGCCAGGCACCCAGCATGACCCACTCATGCCAAGCAGGCAGGTGGGGAGGCCCCTGCCAGGACTTCCAGCCCCATGGGTTGGGGGAAGGAAGGGAAAGGAGATGGTCTATATGTGATGGCGACAGGCTTCTAGTGTCATGGAGGGGGCTCTGAGACAGAGGAGAGTACACCTTTCTGTTCTTCCCCTCTCACAGGCAATGGAGACAATCCCGGGAAGCCTGCATGAACTTTTCAAATAATAGCAGTTGTTACCTTTTATGGAATATATTCTATGTGTCTCCCACCATGCTAAGTACTATAATTTTTTTTAATTAAATTTATTGGGGTGACAATGGTTGGTAAAATTAGATAGGTTTCAAGTATACAAGTCTATAATACCTATATATCACATTGTTTGCTCACCACTCAGAGTCAGTTCTCCTTCCATCACCATATATTTAACCCCCATTAATTTAATCCTAACAAAAACCTCTATGCTACAACATATCATCATCCTCATTTTACAGATGAGGAAACTGTGACTCAGAGAATTGAGTTGCCCAAAGTCACACATTTCCAAAAGATTAGAAATAATTATTTAGAAAACAAAACTTTTACTCCTATATCCTCAAATGCAGTTACTAAAATGTATCTTTTCATATATGTCAACAATAGGCTGCAAGAGGAGGGAGTGTATTACATATGCTTCTCTTTTTATATAAGGAGCCCATCCCAGCTCTCCTGAAGGTGCGGTTATTTGTGTGTGGCCTGAGGGAGCTATCTGGGGGATGTGTCCTCAAAACTAAACTCACAACTGGAATCAGCCACTGAAGCAGAACTCGGGAGAAGTGATTCTTTCCAGCTGGTTCAGTAATTGCCTGCTTGTGCCTGTTGTTCACTAAAATGTACCTACAGTCATAGGGCTGGCTCCCTTTCAGGGTTCTGAGCAATTAAAAACAGATACTTGGTTTAATTCATCTGTGACCCTCAATAAATTAAAGAAGAAATTGAATTTGATCAGTGGTGTTTTTATTTTACCACTATCAATTAGAGGAACAGATTCGCATACAATATTGAATTATGCTTGTCCAGCTGCTTATACACTATTCTTGTGGGGGGAGGGTGCAACAAAAGAATATTTTGAGGACATTTCCTGTCAGAGAACATTCCTATTTACATAGACATGTACTCATCAAGAAGACGGATGTCTCACGGGTCAGATGCACTGTCTCTCACTGGAAAATTGTGGGCTGGGTCAAAAAGTTTCCTTCCACAGTCATAATCTCTAGAAGCTTCTCAAGTCACTCAGGGTTCTTCGGTTACTTTTGTAGAGGATTTGGAGGAAGAGGGCCTGGGTAGAATCCCAAAATGTTAGCTCACCAAATATGTGACCTTGAGCCTCAGTGAATTTATTCGGAAGCAAAGTGAGGACTTAAAACTCAAAAGGCATTGGTCAGGAGAGGGTGTCATCAGATCAGTGTCAGAAGAGACAGAATGGGGAACACTTAGGCAAATGAGTGACCTGTTTCCAAAATTTCCCATCCAGCGGCATCTTGGGTCTGGGACAGAAAAGCTCCCAGCATTGACCACAGAGAGACCTGCCAGGAAGGGCCACCCCGACCCCGAACCCCGAGGAGGCATGTGAACTGCAGCACCCAGCCTCCAGCACCTCCAGCCTCACTTGGAAACAGAGTGGGGCTTTTTGTCCTTGAGACCCCCGCCAGGCCTGGCCCAGCGAGCAGCCTGGGAGGTCGCGCCAGCCCCTGCAAGGTGACAGGACAGGCCCCGTGAAGGGCCAGGCACAGCAATAAGAAACCTGAACCAGTAGGGCAGCGGGGGAATTGGGGTTGGAAAAACATTTTCAGGCATTTTTCTGCCTTGAAGGAAAAAAACGAAAGAAAGAAAGAAAGAAAACCAAGGGGCCAAGTTCTGACTGTGGAGCTGGTACAGCCCTGGCCCACACTGGTCAGGGCTGCTGTCGACGTGCTTTGAGGTCTGAACTGCAAACGTCAGCAGGCTTTTTCCTGGCTGCCAGGAAGGGAAAGTTCCCTCCAGTGACAGACAAAAATAATGGATTTGGGGCAAGTCTAGGCCTTCAGAGGTTACAGTGAAAATTAATGGAGGGCCACGTTAACTAATGTTACTCTAATCCTGCAGTTTGGGGCATTGGGCGAAATTTCTGTTTTATGGCATGTTTTACAAACTAACCTATTTTAGATGTTGGAACACTCCAGGCTGGAGTAAGTTCCAGGTCAGGAAACTCGCCCCGCCTCTTGAATTCCTCAGTCCCTCGGCCACTCTTTGGTGCAGTGCCTGCCGTCCCACTTGTCTGCTATCTCCACTGAACCTTTCACATCAGCTCATTTATCTTTCAGGTGTTATAATCATTGACTTCAATCAGTATTCCATTATCCTAAACAGGCAATTATCTACATTGTCACTTTTGCCTTTGCTCTTTTGACCCAGGGGTCATGGAGGCCTGAGTGTAACTGAATCCAGCAAAATTATTCCCTTACCTGTCATATAAATAGTCATCCCAGCAAAATGAGACCCAAGGGGGCTTTTCGAGAGGTGTTGAGAAGGCCAGTCTAACTCGATCCTTTATTCAGTTCTTTAAGGAATGCAGTACTGTTTTGGCAGTCTATCAAAATAAAACAAAGTTCCATTTTTCAGCTTCTTTATTTAAAGTGTGCACCCCTGAGCTTACAAATGCTTCTTTGTGGCCTTCTTTATTGAAATTTCCATTCAGCTCTTCCATCTGTTAGCTGTGTTTACCACTATTTCTAGGGAAAGAATTCAGTATTTCACCTTTATTTGGGGTGTAAGGTCATAAAACTGTCTGGATTATTTCAGCTATATTTATACCAAACTTAATATTGCTTCTTTAACAGGTTTAAAGCTTTAATTCCCTGGTTCATTATTCACGGTGAGCAGTCTGAGGAGAACTGTGTTGTAGAACGAGGAAGGCATTTTATACCTTCTTGCTGTCCCTTTTCCATCCACCAAAGAGAAAGTGTTCTATAAACGTGAACTTCACCCGGAGACCATCGGATTAAACTCCCGTTCTCTCCCTTACACATGGCAGTTGACTTCACAGTACTGCATTTCAGGAGCAGACCTGCTCCTCATTCCCCTTTTCCTAGAAATATTAATGTCATTACAATCTTAGAAAACTTGTAAGACTCATGGTGTCATACCCACTACTGAAGCAAGGTCTCCCGAGGGCTGATATATGTATACGTGTATGTGAATATATAGAGATGTGTGTGCCTGAGTGTATATGTATCTGTGCCTACATGTGCATATGTGTACGTGTGTATGAGTGTATATATGTGTATATATGTGTATGTGCACATGTGAATATATGTATATGTGGATATGAATATATAGAAATGTGTGTCTGTGTATATGTGCATGTTTGTGAGTACCTATCTGTGTACATGTACATGGGTGTACGTATGTGTATGTGCGTATGTGTATGGGTGTATATATGTGTATGTGTGTGCATATATATATGTATGTACTTTTATAAATATATGTTATATATTTAAATTTCTAAAAGCAAGGTGACCTCAGCCTTTAGCAATAAATTTGGAACTACATGAAAAAGAAATATAGAAATAATATAAAATAAAAATACAAACATTATTTCTTTCTAGAATTGCCACATTCAAATAAATTTTGTAAGTTTCACACATTCCTGACAACAGCATGACCTGGAAGGAAGCAGCTGAATAGCAAAGGGAGCATTGCCTTTGAAGTGGGCAGACCTTAGACGAATTCCGGGCTAACGGGAGTGGTCGGAGGCCAGTGCAGTCGTGCGTCCGACCTCCACTCCTCCTGCCACCGCATCGCAGCACCGCCACCTACTTAAGTATCATTGTGAGGACCGGGGCAACGTATGGAGTTGGAATATGGCAGGTGTCCATCAGTCGTGGGCTTCCTGACCACTGTGCCAGGTTTCCCGGCAGAGAGGTGACTCGAGTTTGTGTCTGAGCCATTTGTTTTCACACTGATGATTGGCTGACACCTACCACCTCAAGCGAGGTCTCCCGAGGGCTGATACATGTATACGTGTATGTGAATATATAGAATATATAGCGACGCTTTGCCACGTGAACACTTGCGAATGTTGTGTGCTACTGCTTCCTGGGCTGATGGGGCCCGAGCCACACCCGCAGGAGTGAGTCTGCAGAACGTCGTGGAAAAAGAGCCTCAGTCTTCACCCTCTGTCAGGGTAGGCAATTGCCCAGGCAGAAAAGAGCTCATGCAGTGCTTCGGCGGTTCGATTACATGCAGATTTTGGTCCGGGAAGTCTGAGGTTGAGCCTGAGGTTCCACAAACCAGCCAGAGCCGCTAGTCCGCAGACTATTCGTTGAGCATAAGGATCTAAGATTCCTCAAATGCTATGTGGGATGTAAGGCTTTATAACAACAGGGATACCTCAGACCGAAATGGAAATCTGTGTATTTAACATAATTCGTTTAAAGAAAGGCCACACCTGCCCCATGACTTTCCAAACTCAAGGGAAATAAAGAAATGGTATTTTTTTCACTGTCCTCCAGTGAATGTTTAAGAAAAGCCAGTATCTTCTTGATCATGATGTGTTGTCAACTCCGGATGATGCCTGGTTTTCAGGGCACAGGTGCTGACCTGTGAGTCGAGCTAATTTGCTGCCCAGTCCCCAGGCTGCCCAGAGGACTCCAGGATGGAGGCAGTGTAAGGGCCTGTATACCCATAGCAAGCGAGTGACAAACTAGCCAGGAAAATCCACATAGCCCAGCTCCCCTTTTCTGATTTCTTAAAAACAAACTTTTCACTATAACGTCAGAAAAGTGTACACATTCGTTTTAGAAAATTTGAAGAAAAACAGACCTATTATTTAGAAACAACCATCTATTGCTCATGTTTTTGAAAATTGTGGGATAATGCCTCTGTGTTCTGGAGAACAATATTTTGAATTGTAAGCAACACAATTTTCTAGAGAGAAAAAATGTGCCAGCCGCCCTCATCTCATTTCATAGCAACAGGGAGAATATTTAAAAAGGTACTGCCTCCTTCCCTCCCTGGATTCCTGGGATAGGGCATCAGTCCAGGCAGTGAATTGTCTATTCAAAGAAGTAATGTGTTTGGCCCTCCTGAGCATAAGATTAAGGAAGCTTCAAAGCGTTAGTGGGGTTAAGTCCATCGCGTCCAGTGCGGGTGCCATTCTTACAGACGGCTTTGATCTGCATGCTTGTTGTGATGATTTTCTCGCAGGTGGCAGTAGAGCGTCCTATTGTAACAAGCAACGTAGTCATGCAGTTTTGTCCCAGAGTAAAAGGAACCCTTGCCTTTTTCTAATGCACACAAAGCTGTTCTTTGAGCCGCAGCCACACTGAGGGGAGGTGGCTGTCTTCATTAACATTCACACAGCTTCTCACTGAAGAACAGGGGACAGAGATGGCCCTTGGGGTATTACTGTGGCTGCTCATAAAACCCCTTATGGACCTTCAGCCGGGCCATTAGCTTGCCAGCAGAATTCTCCACCTCTTCTCTGGGAGGCAAGGTAATCCTGAAGAAACCCCAGCCTTGGTCCCTGAGTTGTTTTATTTACTTATTTTTCATGATCATATTAGGTATTATGGATTCTAATTAAGTGGCTTGTCTCTAATAGACTTTTTCTTTGGAAGGAACCAAAGAGGACAGGCCATCTAGTGGCCTCATCGTGGAAATTCCATGGACCCTGCCCCTCCCCCAAGAACTATTTCCCTGGTCCCAAAGAAATTTCTCTTTGCCCCAGACCAGCTGCTTTACCTATAACTCTCTGAAACTCAGTTCACTTTTCTTAATCTAAGGTCATCTAAGGTCTTCTGATACTCTAAAATTATATACATCTATGATTCAATCAGAGTTGCTGGTGAAGATAACTGAAGTAATTAAATATGAAAATTTGCTTCCTTATAAGCACTAAGAAAAACTTTGGAAGCTATTCTTTTTTTAGTTTGGGTCAAGTAATTTCTACCCTGACATGAGTTACCGTGCTTTTCTGAACTATAACGTGCTGCACATATGTTTTCAATGTGAGCCGTAGCTTAAAACAGCTCCCCTCGATTTTTGCTGAGACAGAAGGACAGAGTGTGTGTGTGTTTATGCCTGTGTTTGTCTATGTCTGCACATTTACACACGGTCATCATTTGGGGATGCTGATGGGCCCTAATCCACTCTTAATAGCCTAGTGAGAGATTGCATCATGTTTTGTTTTACAAAATATGAAAACTATCTGCAGCTGTGAAGGAATAACCCTCATAATTCATCTGAGAGCCAGCCTCTCTTACTTGTGGGATCTACTCCATATCTCATATCAACTCATTACTCTGTCTATCCCCCATGTATGCAGAAAGACCGCAGGATAGATGCTGTAAAACAAGGATGTTATTTCCACAAGAGGGGGAGGTTAAACCCTGTGACACAGGAGTGATGAGGCACAAGTGAGTTAAGAAGACAGTATATCTCTCTACACCAGATAATATATTGTTCTTTATTCTGCAGCTATATTTATATTAATAATGCAGCTCAGAGGAGAAACGAGAGAAGTAGAATTCTTATGTTTTTGATTCATTTATTTATAAGGCCTTGCTTCCTACATTTTCAGTGCTCTTTGGGAATTTTGCAAGAGAAGCAACAATGGCCATCACCTTCTTCTTTCAAGATTTCCTTTAATTAATTTTTATATTATATATATATATATATATATATATATATTCATTCTAATGTTGATGTTGAATAGTTGTAGTCATTTCTGTGCTTCAAACTGAAGCTACTATTCAAAAATTCCCTCTAGTTCCTATTTTTAAAAAATGTATCATGTACAGTAGTTTCAGGTTTTCACCCAATAATAAATGCTTGGACTCTAAGATACTCATAAACTGAGTGGATTTGATATTTCTTAAAAACAGGCTGTACCCTTTCATGTTAAAGTCTCTTCTGTCCTTCCCAAGGAGTCTCAAGTCTTGGAATAAGACGTGACTCCTTCTGTAGAGTCCTTCCCCTCGTTCTCCCCGGAGGAACTGACGGCTTATAACGCCTGTGTTATCCAGCGCTGAGAGCTGGGCCAGGGCACCCAGGACAGTCCCAGGTGCCTCCCACAAGCTCTCAGTAGCTGGCCAGTGTCAGTGAGCTGCTCACCTCTCCTGCCCATGCTGTGAGGCTGTCATACCAGGGAGACTCAGATTCCCTCTGATGTTACACACACCTGTCCAAATGTTAGCCCTCATTCTTCATTTATATGACTGCTTATTGGGGTCCTGAGGCACCTAGACCCCTTTTGTAAAGTGGGTTAGTGCAGATAAGTATTTATGCTCAACGTTTGACAGTGTAGCACTCAACATTCTGAGCAATGGACAGGGCTTCCATCTAGTTAGCATCTCAATAAAAGCATAGAGGTGTATTTGAGGAATTGTTACTTAGGTAGAGTCTAATCATTCCAAGGAATATAATAACTATTGAGAAAGACCTTGGTTAGCCCAAATAACTATGTCTCTCAAATAGTACGCTTATATTGAAGTTAAAATAGTGGACCCTCGCTCAGTGTTCTAACTGCCCTAAACGCATGTAAAGTATAAAGCATCCATTTTCCCTTGAACGTCCCCTGCAGTTTATCATCATCGAGTGAGATAAACTGTACCTTCCTTTCCAGCTGCTTTAACCCTACTGTTTGAGCCTAATGTTTGCAACTAAGTGTTGGCGGGCACTGCCATTCACAAAGAAAGAAGAATGAGATTCTTTAATATTAGTCCCAGCTAGTGATCACCAAAAGCCTCCCTGTGTGAGCTTTTTACCTATATTTTTCTCTGAAACATACATCCCAGCTTAAGCATAAGGAATATCAAACCTAGAGGAACATAGAGGTGGGTAATATTTGCAATAAAACCCTCCGTCCAAAAATTAGCTTGTGGCTAACAAGCTGCCACCTGCAAAGAACTAAGAGGAAATAAAGAATATTTCCGTCTATTTCCATGTTCAGTTTTATCTTAGGTAGCATAATGGACCTCTACCAGTTCTTCCCCCACTAGGCTTTCCCCACAGTCACCAGCCTATTTTCAAAGTTCTTCTAAATAAATCCTCCATGATGTATAATCCTCCATGTTCTGTTCAGTGTGGAGAATCTCGTCCAGGAGAGTAGATGCTGCTGCACCCAATTAGTGTCTGTCCTCTGCGTCTCTGCTCAAGCTTTGTTCATTGGCAGAGCTAAATATAATCTGTAAAAGGTTTAACAGCCTCTGAGGATGCAGTCCCAACAGTCATCCATTGAAGTCCTTCAACGGCCACTTCTGTATTTGAAAGGTACTTTTTCTTATCAACACGCAGATTCAAAGTAATGAATCGGATGGCTTCTATTTTTGCTGAAGACAGAATGAAAGGACTTGGGAACTTATGTGCATCAGAATTTCTCAGCATCTACTGCAAGCGCTTTCAATTATAAAGGAACATTTTTCACTTTTTCCTTAGCATATTCCGTTCTTGTTCTACTGTCGGAGTTTTTTGTTTGTTTGTTTTTTTTTTAAGTATTGGGTTTTGACTGTGGTCTTCAATTCATCAGCTCCTGCTTTATTTTCTTTGTAGCAGTAACAGCGAACAGCATGAGATTCTGGAGAGTACAGAAGGCAAGTGTGCTGTTTTCACGAGTACCATCCCTGGTGCCTGTAAACCCACCCTGTTAGACTGCAGGGTCTGCTTGCCAGTCCGTTCTCTCTGCTGCTGTGAGAAGTCAAAATCCACTTTGCCTGTTCTCTTTTCTTTCCTGTACTCTTCAGTTTCTCTGGAGACTGTTCGTCTCCTTACTGAATGTTCACACTTTCCAGATAGCTCCTGTTCCTGAATATTTACAGCATTAATAGAGCTGGTTCAAATACCATACTGTACAATAGATGCAGGTAGCACAGGACGCTCTCCTTGCTGGACATACCAGATGTTGTCATAAAACTGTCACTGTGTGACTTCGGCAAATCAGTTAACATCTCTCATCCATTGGTTTCTCAGAGGCTAAAGAGAAGCAACAATACCTGTCTTTTTAACTCAAAGTTGTGAGGATCACATGACATATTGGGTGGGTGTTTTATCAAACATAAACATGCTATATGACTGTAGGATATTTGTGCCTAATTTATTCAGAGTGAATGGCATCATTAACGCAAATTGATGTTAACTGCCATTTTATCAATGTACTACTATTTGCCAACCAGTGTTACAGGCATGCTACAGGCATTTTCTCACTTAGGTTTTTCAAGCCTGCAGAAGGGGCATTGTTATCCTCATTTTACCATTGAAGTGACTTGCCCAGCATTCTAGGCATTATGTAGCAGAACTGGAATTCTCACCGGGGTCTGTCCAATGCCCAGGCTTTCCTCGTGGTTTCTCTCTGCATCCTAAATTAGGAAAAAGAGAAGACAAAAGAAGACACCATCAAAGCCATTCTCCTGGGATACGGTTGAAACTGAAGATAGTCTGTTTGACTGTCTTGCAGTTGACAAGCTCCAGATGAATCATATTTTCAAGCTTAGCTGTCTTCGTTACAAAAGAATACAATGTTTGATGGCCAGGGGAGGTGGAGATGTTTTAGCATGTGAGGTATGAGAGATAAGTGAGTATCAAGAGTGACTATCTCTTATAAACCTTTTACTTTTTACATTTATTTTTAGTTTAGTTATTTTATTTATATAGCTGTGAACCAAATAAAGAATGTGTTAAGTAGGTCAGAGCCCTGAGTTATACACTCTCGCAAATGCTCTCCATTTATTACCTTGGCAGCTTTATTTATTAAAGGATCATCATTTATAAAAAAATCTTTTCAAAGCACTTGATTGGATGCTTTTGGTGAAATGATCTTCTATCCTCGTTAAAGACACCATTATAGATGCTTCTGATTGTCTTCTCGTTTTCACTCTTCTGGTATAAAATTTTGCTTTTCTACTCAATGGTTGGCTCTCAGAACAGGAAGGCAAGTTTGACTTCATAAAATCAACAACTAACATTTGCACAGTGGTTTACCATTTACAAAGAGAGCACTGTTCACAGCCATTGTCTCACTCCCAGTGCTGGGGGTCACTGTCACAGGACTCCGATTCACACAGGAGGAAATGCCATCCTGGGAGTGCTCTGGAGCAGTTGTATTGACAATGTGTACAGTGTCATTCCAGATTTGCTTCATGGTGAGATTCTCCATGGCTAGGACTGTGTCCTGCACTGTTGTGTTCCACACAGCTTTTAATACAGTGCCTTAAACTTGACCTTCAGTAAATATGTACCAGATGGAAGCATGCACGAGTGAAAGCTTAGTGGAAATTGTAGTGTTATCTCTGTAAATCAAAATGTTAGATCCTCGCATCCAAAGATAGCCTTTAGGTGACGCCTTGAATCTCCTAAAATCTTAGGCAAAAATGTGCCCATGTCACACATATGGTTTCCAGGGAAGAACGTATCCTCCTTATTTTTCATCAGATTCTCAATGGGGTCCATGACTCAAATCAAGTTAATAATCACTGCTTTAACAAATTAAAATACTTAGCCACAAAATAGTTTACAATTTTATTTAGCATTCATAACAAAAGATAGAAATCATCAGAAAGTTAGATTTAACCCCTGTGTTGCCTAAACAATATCCACATTTCATGTCTAAGCTAATCAATTTTGGTTTGTTAGAGCTTAAAACTGAAGTTAAAGCTTGGGCTTCAGTCTTCCTATTGGCTAATTAAAAGCACAGTTCTATAGCCATAGATTTCACTGAGGCCCACCAGCTACCCTGAAAATGCCCATGATGGGTTAAAAAGAGACAGGGAATTAGAGCATGTCATTCGTTCCTTCACTGTGTTTCCTGGATTGTTTCTATGGTCATAGCTTCAGTCTGCGTATAACTTGTACTTTAGCTGAAAAGTAACTTACCACAGGCTAAACTATCTTTTTTTCAATTTCGCCCAGGTTTCAGAGAGTTTCTTAACCCAACTTTTGACTTTCCGGAATTTTATTTCCTCACAAGTTACATTACGTACCTTCTGCGTCACATACCTAGGTGATTTTTGAGAGAGGGGTCCATTTCCTCTTTATCTCTGTAAGTTTAGTACACAGTGCCGCTGTGCAATGTGTGTTCGGTTCGTGTCAGCCATTGTTGTCAGGCTTTAGTGAAGTAGTCAGGGGCATGTTACACAGAATCACCACGTCAAAACAGAGGACTTTTCTAGGAACTAGTTACAGCAGCAGATCACCTACTGTAAAGTATAATGTACTAGCCAATAATTTTTATCGCTGAGTCCTTAGCTGTCTATAGGAGGATGTATTATAATCAGACAAAGTAAGCCATTCGTCCTCATCTGAAGCATATTGTTTTATACCTTTTATCTCTTATAATAGTCAAGGAAAATGAAAAGGAATCCAAAGTGGAAAATATCTTAAAGTGCACAAAAATAACTTTTAGTCTGCAAAATATGAATAGGTAATAGTTTATTATACTTATGAAATACCAACTTTCACAAATTATTAACCTTCAAAAGAAACAAAATATTTTTTAAATCAAAGTGAAACAGTACACACTGTGGTATAGTAGCTAACAAGAAACATTTATTCACAGAGTTAGTAAACATAGTGCTTCTTGAAACAGAAGAGCTCCAAAACATGCATCCAAATTTGAATGTTTTAATATTTCATTGGTCATATTTTATAAACAGGCTACACTGATACCTTTTCTAGAGTTATCCTTCCAATTAAATTTTTTAAAAGCAAATGATGAAATGGTCATTCTTGTACTTTTTGAACGTATCTCATTAATTATACTATCATTCTAAATATTTACAATGTGTTCTTTCAAACATTTGCAGATAAAATAGAAAGCATGTCTTTATGACATTCTGTGCCTTACTAAATTGACGTTAGATATTCCCGTGTTTACACACGTACATATGGTTACTGATTCATGTTACCTATTAAAGTTTCCTCTTTTCCTGATTTAAGAGATATTTAAAGGCTGAAATCCTGAAATGTTTATTTTTGAGCTCGGGAACTTACTGCTTTATATAGTAACACATACACAGGCTAAATCCTTATTTTGACACCACCAAACCCACTTTTTACCTTCATTATGAAAGTAAGGTTTGGTCAGCTGAGGTCAAGTTGGACACTCAGCATTGCTGGCATTCTAGTTAGTGAACTCTAACAGAGAGGAGAGTCACATATAAACACTGAGCGTTTCTAAGGCAGTTTAGAGCCGGGATTAACTTGGATCACCCAGTCTTCTGCTTTTAATGAAATTCCCTCTCTTGTATTTTCTTGTTTAGAAGAGAGTCTAAAGTTATCTCATGCTAATTCAGTCAGGCAGTGCCCTCCGGAGATGTCACAGGCTTCCCTGACCTCTCCAGAGAGAGATTCAGTGAAGGGATGAGGAGAATTCAACATTCCTGAGAAATTGGAAAGCAGCAACCCCCAGAGAATTGGTAGAGAAACTCGCTCCAGACTCAGCTGCCAGATACTCAAGTCACCTTTTCAGCACTTGCTTGATGTCTCTCTCAGCCCATCTGGCTTGACTCAGAGGTCAGTCTGGGAACTGGGAGAGGTGGCAGCTCTGAGAAGAATTCAGGGGAGGTCTAGCCATAGCGCTCTCTGTCTTTGTCATTTGTTGTTATTTGAAATACATTCTAAAGGGTGGACAGAGGACAGGGTGGAAGTAGTACTGGGTTTTGCTTGACTGTCTTTTTTTTCTTTTTTTTCAACCCCAAATTTACTTTAGATGAACTAGTATTTTTATTTCCCAAATAATGAGTTCCCTGATTTTAGATGACTGAAATTTAAGGGTTGTTGTTATTTTTATTATGTAGGATCTCTGCAACTAATTATTTTGTAATTATATTAGCTATTTTACAAAGGATGTTTTCTCTTGTGCATTTAATGAAATTTGGGGTGAGGGGTATTAGAAAATATGTTTCCAGTTTTTAAATTATATTCTTTTTGCAGTTTACATTTCAGAAAAGTAGAAAAACATGAGTATTGTTAAATATGGTGTCTATATTGTCAGCAGAGTAAGAAGCTACATTTTATAGTTTGTCCATTTTATTTTCTAGTGAAGTGAATAAATTTCAGTGTACCCTGCAGTGCTGGTGTGAGAAGAAGGTTTGAAGATCCTTGCTCAGTTTTACACTTACGTCAGATTCTTAAAGAAAAAAACAACTCTTCCTGAGGTACTTGTTTAGGCCGGATTGCTAACAGGCCGACCTCACTGCACCAGATGTGGCCAGCCCTTTGGCATGGTTTGTTTAGTCCAGGCAAAGTTTTACTTTTTTTTTTTTTCCTAACAGTTAAAATATGAGTTTTCTTAACATAATGCTAGATTTTTAACATTTCAGATGGGATCTGTCTGCTAGAGTGCAATGTACATGGCCTCTGGTAGGAGGGGGTGGACTCGGGGGGGCTGAGCCTGGGCCCGGGAGCCTCTGCAATTGGGAACCCTGTTTTACAACCTTCTTCCAGTGCCTTGCTAAAAAGAGAAATCACTTTTTAGAGTACTTTGTTCACTAGAAAGTTATTCCTAATTTCCTTATGAAAGCAGATATATAAACATTACACTCGTTTCTTCGTTGGCTCCCATTATGATTCTCAGCATGCTCTTATCTCCTACATGGTGACCTAGAAAGAGGGTTGGCCTGGAAGATGGAAGGTGTGGGCTCTAATGCTGGGCTTGTCTTTAGTCCTGTGAGACATCTTGTTGGACCCCAGTTTTCTTAGCCTTAAAAACCAAACAAACCTGCCAACTCTCAGAAGTTTTCTGATCTTTGCTACCATTCAATTTCCAATGACTCAATACACAATGGCTTAGGTTTCCTAACTTCCCTAGTTTCTCTGTCAAAAAAAAAAAAATCATAGACTCAAACATGTTGATGCACTGAGAGTGTTGAATATAATAAACTGTGCGGAGAATCCCTTTGTAAAGGTAGCAGTCACTCAGTGTCACCGTCCATTTCATCTCGATAGTTTCCAGTCTGTGCAGCCAGTCTGACCAGCGTTCTAGTGGACATTTGCTCTCGATATCTTCAGGACAGTCGTGAATAAGGGCCCAGGGATGTTTTTCAAAGGACCCAGGTTAAAGGCTTCAAACTCCTCAGCCCTTGGTGGGTCACCCTGAAAAGTGGGAAAGGGAGGACGGTCCTGTGTTGAGTCTTGGGAACGCTTACCCAAGGCCCTCTCACTGTGTTTGTTTCCTAAGTCAGTGTGTGCTGAAAGAGTTAAAGGACTCCAAGCCTTAACTCACCATCGGGGAGTGTCTTGGGCACTGGAGAGAATCTGGCACAGGATGTGTTTTCATGGAACTGCTTATCATAACTAAGCTTCTGCCGTTTCATTTAGCCGGGCTGGATTGGGTGGAAAACTGGCAGAGGGATCAGGAAATCTGCCTTCTGTTCCTCATTCTGCTGCCGCCTGACCCTTTTGCAGGTCATTCCCCCCACACACATCCCCACCCCCAGCATGTCTCAGTTTCTCCATCTATAAAATAAGACAATGAAAGTAACATTCTTTATGAGAAATGTTAGCGAAATCCTTCTCATTATTTTCATCAAAACTATAGCAAATGTATATTTTAATGGGGGCTCTGCTTTGATCCATTCTTTGGTTTACTTTTGTCCAGTGCTTGCTAATCTGTTCGGAGGCGCTTTTTCAGACCACAGCCTTCTTGCTGCCTATTAATGGTTGTGTTCCCACCTAACCTTCATGTTAACACCATCCCCCCACTCTAGGAAGAAAGACAGTGGAGGTGGGAGCTCTTTATGCCAAAATAAACAATAAAGTTTGGAAACACTTAGACCAACATAATTAGGAAAATGATGTTGAATGAAAGATGACATTAGACTTATTATTATGCTTAAGTTACAATCCATTTCCAAAAAGCACAATCTCCAGTTAAATCATCTGTTTATAAAGGTTATTTGTTTGTTTGTTTGTTTGTGTAAGATTTCATTTGTTTAAATCTGCTGATCACTCCTCAGTTCAGTCTCTACTTATTTTCTTCTTCATTGAGAAATCATGTTGGAAAAAACTCTGTCAATAGCTGTTTACTATTTAGAAACACTATTAAACAAAGGAATACTATCCAACAACAATTAATGAAGCTAACTATTCAGAAGAAAAGACTTAAAGCTCCTCTGAAATATCCACCTATATAATGCAAATTTATTTTCATGAAGTAGCAGAAACCCACATATAAGACATATAGAAATTATCAGCATTTTTATGCTCTTTGAACACTTGAATATAACTGACATGTTTGGGGTAAGGCATTAGAAATTGGATGCAAATGTTAAAACCCCAGATTCTGTTCTAAAACACATTTTTAAAATGAATTAAAGCTCTGAAAGATGCAGTCTTTTTATGTGAAGTCTGATAACAGTGCATGGAATTATCACATCATATCTCAGTGATCATTATGGAACACTGATCTCTTAGGCATTAAGCCTGGAATTTTCTCCAATAATGTTATCATTTACAATAGCAATAACATTTAGTACATCACAAAATGCTTTCAAAATGTTATCTAATGGGATACCTAAAACCCTGGAACCCGTGTAAGAAAATCAAGGGTAGGAAATAATGACTTGTTTAACGTGACAAGCCTAAAGTCTCAGGACTTGTATCTCAGTTCTTTTCATTGCTCGACACCGAGATGGTCCTTTATGACTGCCTGTTTTCCTGTAAAAACACTTCATTTGGAAAGACGAATAAACAAATGAGGCCTTCACGTCTCGGCCCTGTGATTCTCTCAGCTCTCACATTCTGCATACAGGTTTTTGTTTTAAGTATGTGTTTTTGTATGCAGCCTCCCACCACAGGCTCAGCTTTAGGTAATTGTCTCCCGTTGCCTAAAAGTACACAAGTGATCACACAAAGGGTTCCTAAGCACCACCACTGTGTTTACTGCTGGGAAAAGATCTTTGAAAAACAAAGCAAAACACTTTTTTCTTCACTCCTTCACTCTTAGCCTCCACCTCCAGGAGTGCTAGGAAGAGCTGAATTCAGAGGAGAAGCTGGCAGTTCTGGCTCTGTTCTCCTGCAGAGCCTCCAAACCCCGCGGGGTGCTGGGGAAGTGTCTGGACCAAGAGGTCGGGGTCTCAGCAGGTGGCGCTGTTTCCTCCAAATGATCAGGACATCTATGCCCCCCAGCTGGGAGGCACTGTTCACCCTTAGGAGCAAATGGCTGATACTTGTTCTTTCCCTCAGTGGTCCCAGCAAAATTGTAAACTAATCTAACACTGAGCTGGAGACCAAAGGGAATCTGAGAAACTGAGAAACCAGCTTTGTAGATCGTCATGCCACCACGAAGCCCGGGATACCCGGTTGTTCCCCCCAGAGCAAACTTTGTCTCTGTTAGAAATACAATACTTGATTTTTGTTCATCAGTCTTCCCTGGAGTCAGTCACACACAGGCAATCTATATGAAAGAAAAAAAGAGAACCAGAAACAATTATGTGACTGTCATTTCATCCAAGTGTGCTCCTTTTCTCACTGACCGAGCTCTTTTCATGTCTGTGGCCACGTGCGTCTGGAGGCCTAACCAGATAGTGGGGATGGGTACCAGAAGTAGAGGACTCATCACTTGACAGCCAGTTCACTCCTGGGGAGCCACCAGGATTTTGTCTCCATGCCCTTGGAGAATTGATTGACTGAATGTTTCTCTTAAAGACTTAATTCACTGATTCTTCAGCTTCCTAGCATAGTTCTCTCACCAGACTCTGTACTGAATTTGTTCTTTTTCATTTTTGCTTAAGAGGATTCATTCTAGCAGACACTACTGAATAATGGAGCTGCCTAGTGCAAGAGAACTCATTAGATTATTGTCACATCTGTGGATGACCCAATTGCCCACATGTAGCAACATCTTAGAACATATCCTAAAGCTCCAACAGCACAAGTCACCCTCACCTACTTTTGTTTTTCTCTCTGTTGTTTGAGAAAGAATTTAGTAGAAATGGGAACTAAAGATTTGGTATAGATTGAGCAGAAAGTATGATTATCCCACTGGCTCATTTTCAAGGGCAGTAAAGGTATACTAAATAGTCTACCTACACACTTTAAAATTATCAGCTTCTTAAATTAATTTATGACTTTTGGAGCAAATGTTCAATAGTTATTCTTTGAAACAACAATACTGATTTCAAAACAAAAGTATCAACATTACCTAGTGTCTCAGTGAAGAAAAACGTTTACGAGACGCTATCGTGTTCTTTGAGAAAACAAGCAGGTATGTGAATGCGATGGGTTCAGTCCACTGCATTGTGAAGACGCAGCACATTGCACATCTTCCTAGGAAGGTGTAAATCATGAAGTTAACAGCTGAAGTTTGTAAAAATCGCTCTCAATGAGCTGCTGCTCTCTTTCTCTGAAAGCTGGAGGCTGAAAGCATAAAGCACAGATCCTCTCCTGGCCAAGAGTTGCGTCATAAGCCCTTTGTGATCAATAAGAACATTGTGGTGGTTATTTCCTAGCTGATTAACTTATATGTCTACAAGCCAACACTTGACTTGAAAGGCTGGTCTGGTTTCTCGTGGTGCGAGCATGGCCTTTCCTAGCCAGTCCTGGCACCCAGCTCTGGGACTGCTCTTTCCCCACTGCAACCAGTTGGGCACAGCCCTCAGTTTCGTAGTGAGTAACCCATCAGCTGAAGCCTACTCCTCTGTGAAAGGGCATTTTGTCTTTTCAAGCCGTATACGACCATGGCAAGATAATTAGTGTTCAGGAGGAAAAAAACAAGATCGAAAACCACATCAGATACCTGGTGTGGACTCTTCAACTTTGAATAGACAGAAAATGTGGTGGCTTTATTTTTCTTAATAACTGGGATACATGCAAACAATTATAGGCAATTGAGCATTTAGTGATGAAATGATGCAGAAAGATGTAACAATAAAAATTGCCCATATGTTTCTCAGCTCATTGTTGAAACAGACTGTGTTTCTTGGCTTTTTCATAATTGGTTTATATGGTATTGTATTTTAATTCATATTAGGATCTTAGAACTTCCTCTTAAAGTTTTTCCAGTCCTCCTTGCAAATTTTCTGTTTCATTTTTAGGGAAATGGAATCCTTGTGTCTTATAGCTGAAGTATTGTTTTGTGATGTCCGACGTTGCTTTTAATTTCACCAATTGTGGGGTAAATAAACCATTGTGTACTTGGGGAAAAAAATTGGCAGAAAAGCAGAATATGTTAAAGACTCTTGCTTTTCGTTGCTAGTGAGATTTCCCAACTGGAGCGTCTCTGTTTTATTTTGCCTCTGGCCAACATCTAAAGATCAGTAATAAAGCTCTAAGCAAATACTTTCATGTACTAAAAGAACAATATTTTGACACTCATTGACACAAGCAAAAAAATACAACACTAAATTAGTGTTCAGGATAACAATGAAGACATTGTTCATTCATATGAAATGAATGCGAAAAATGTTGTTATAGTAACAGAAAAGATTGCTCCTCGTTCTCGACCTTTAGCGTTTGCTAGATGACAATACTTATGGTGTTGTGTAGTAATAGACAATTGTTTATTGTTAATAATGGATCTTGAGCATTCATTGATACTTGTCAGACTACTGAAAATTTTAGTCACTGAAAAATAAATGTTTATTCTCCAGAATCTGGTAATTTCCATTAAGCTTTTCTAAAATTCTTTTAAAATACTTTTTGGACGTTTTAGAATTTTCAAATACTCGATATTGTTAAATGTTTTTAAAATGTTAATTCAATTTATCAGAGGTTTGTTTTTCTAGATTTCATCTAGCGTTATACAGACAGGAAAAAAACAACCATCACCATCTATGTGTTTTTAAAATAATTGAACTTTTAGGAGCTATCTTGATTTTTTTTTTTTTAATTTGGTGAGCATAAAGAAGCTCTTTGTTTAATTTCCAATAGTGCAGAGGGGCCCTTACTGGAGGTGAAGTCTCCAAGTTATTATTTTTTTATATAAAGTGGAATTTCTTTCCTCCTATATCACTAGACTCAAATATTACTGTTATAATAGATGTTTTCTTAAGTATAACTGGCTTCCCTTTTCATCTCTTTCAATCAAGGACATTACAGAGTCAGCATCTAGGACATAATTATGATAACAGAAGCATTATGCTCATGGATGAGACCAAGTCAATAAGAGCAATTTGACCTCCCAGAAGAACAAAGCTTATGTACTGTTTATATTGGGGTAATTTTATATTTAGCAACCAAAAATTAAGGACAGCATGATTAAATCTAAATCTATCCAAGCATAGTTTTCAGAGTACTGAGTGGGAGAGTCACTTTTAAATTGAAATCCTGATTTTTGTGAGTGAGGATATTGTGGTGAAACAGATTTGAAATGAGTTGAATGGGACACTCATTCCTAGTTACAAAGACGGCGCGAGTGTCCTAGTCTGCAGTCTTCAGAGGATCTGAAGAATAGGCAGTCATCAGGCTCTTTGGGATTAAAAAACAGAGTGATAAGAATTCTCGAAGCTCTCCTGCTCCACTGGTGTGTGTTGATTATCTTCTCCTGGTGCTCCCACACCCCCTTTCCTGCATTTATGCCTTTTGCCATACGTTATTTTGGTTGTTGGCTGGGCACATGGCAGTCTTCCGGTCGGTTTTGCAGTCCTAGGTGGTGTCTTACCCCCTTAGAAACAACTGCATTCTCAGCTCTGAGGCCAGATCCTGATGCATGATGGGTCCATGCACTCAGACTGCAAAGCCTTGGGAGTCTTGTTTGGTCTCCAGCTATCTTCACCTGAGCTTGTTGGCACAAGGAGCAGAAACCAACTCAAAGAAATCCAGGTAAGAAGGGATTTATGTAAAGCACGTAGGAACGCTTCACAGGAACTGGGAAGTGAAATCTGCTATCCCATGTGTGTGCATGTCTTCTCTCACGCCCACTCTAGCTTTGTTGTCTCCCTTTTCCTACTCCTCTGCCCAGATAGGTCTTTTCGTGCTCACTCTGCAGCCCCACTGCTGCCCTCCCCTTGGCTGCAGCAGGGCCAGCTGACCCGAGGTGACAGCCATGTAGCTCCAGTGCTCAGTGGTGTCCTATTCATTCAGTCTCTGGGTGTCTTACTCCAGACTTTTTCGAGACTGACAGACCCAGAATATGTCAGGTCTCCATCCATCCTAAGTGAGTCAGGAGGGAGGGGAGGCCCAGGAACAGGTCACCTGGCTTAAATATAGCTGCCTTGATTCACTCCTTCAGCAAGAGCTGTGGGTGGGGATAGTGTTGCTTGGAAGGAAGGTTTCAAAAGGCTTCCATGCAATTTCTTCTAGATACTACCTACAGTTTATCTCAGAAGTTCTTATATATCAAATGTTGGACTTTTCAAATTCTTTTCCTGTATAAATGTTGGGAGTCCATAACCCAAGGAGGCGCAGCGTTTACCTTGTTTATTCCCACCTAGCGTATCTCAGACTCTAGCACAGTGTCTGGCACCTAGCAGGCATTCCATAGATACTGATTGGTCAGGTTAGCCCACAGAAGTCCATGCAGCTATTCCTAACAACCACTTATAACAGCCTTCCTACAGGAAAATGCATTCCTAGGCATAGCCATTAGGAAAAAATGCATTTTTGTGTAATGCAGTAAGAAGAATGTAAAAGGGAAATCAAGGTTCTAGTCCCGGCTTTAGCACTAAGCAGGTGTGTTACTTCAGGTGAGTCAGGTAACCTCTCTGGTTTCTGCTGCTTTGTCTTTAAAATGAGTTGAATGAGGACATCTCTGAGGCACCTTCCAGCTATAAAATTCTGTGGCTCTTACAGAATGAGAATTAAATTTACTCCACCCTTTCAATCTTCCCTCCTCGTGCCATATATAGGTACAAGAGTTTGGTCATGAAGATGAACTAGATCCTCGGGTACCAGTAACCCTCTCAAGCCACATAACCATCACTGTTACCATCATCATGATAAGTAATAGTCCTTGAGCACTTACTGTGTGTCAGGTACCGGTCCAGTCACTTTACATATATTAATTAATTTAATCCTAAAAATAACCCTATGAGGTAGGTACTGTTATTGTTCTCGTTTCACTGAGGCACTGGAGGATTAAGGAACTTGCCGGAAGTTGCCAAGAAAAATCCTGGCACTAGGGTTTAAACACTGGTGATCTGATTCCGAGTCTGAACCCCAACCACAAGAGTTGCTCTCAGTGTGGTGCCCAGACACCTGCATCGGCTTCACTCAGGAACTTCTTAGAAATGCACATTTCCAGGCCCTACCCCAAACCCACTGAATCAGAAGCTCTGGGGCTAGCGGAGGCCAGCAATGTGTTTTAACCTTTCAAATGATTGTAATGCACAACAAAATTTGAAAGTCCCTGCCTCCTCTCTTCAGCACTGCATGTCAACATACCTATAAGAGGTTATCTGGGTATTTGCTCCCCGGTATTCCAGTTGGGAGATGGGGATATGGTATCACTGCCCATTTAAACATGAACGATGCAAGCATTCACACGCGAGATATCATAAATTAGAAGCTAGTTACACTACTTTTCAAGTTCTCTCTCCCCCAGTTTGCACCAGTGATGACATCACTGCAGGAAAAGTCAGGAGGCAGAGATAATCACAAAGCAGGGAGGAGAGTGGCTTTATTCAGCCAGCTGTGCTACCGAGATGAGGCAGCCTCCTCCAGGAAGCCCCAGCAAACCCTGACAGATTGAGCACACAGGATTAGGGCAGTGCATCACATAGTAGGTCCAGACTCTCCTTCCTCTCCAGTGCTGGCTTTGCCCTGTCCCGTGCAGTGTCCACCAGCTGCATGTGGTTCCTGAGCACCCGAAGAGTGTGCCCCGTCTGAACTGACATGTTCTGTAAACACAACCTACACACTGGACGCCAGAGACTTAATACATGGGAAAATAATGTAAAACACCTTTAGAGTATTTTATGTTGAAATGATAATATACTGTATATATTGAATTAAAGAACACGTTACATTTGGGGGTGGCCGGTTAGCTCAGTTGGTTAGAGCGTGGTGCCGATAGCACCAAGGTTGCGGGTTCTATCCCCGAATGGGCCACTGAGCTGCACCCTCCTTAAAAAAAAAGAAAACATCAAATTTAACTTCATATTTTCTTTTACTCTTTTAATGTGGCTAATAGAAAATTAAAACTTACATCTGTGGCTTGCACTATATTTCTGTTGGACAGCATGTTTTAGACTGAGCTTGGATGGCCTATCGTCATCTGCCTAACACGTGCAATATGGTGTAGGTGTAGTTTGTATTTATTGCTGCTGCTGGTTACCAACACTGGAATTGAGAGATCTATGGCAAGGCTAGGGCCTGTTATTCAGGGAGCCCAGAACCAGCCCAGAAGTGGGGTTCCAAAGGTCAGAGTCACCCTGAGAGCTAAAACTAGACGGCCAGCACGTGCTGGAGGGGTCAGGTCAGAGAGAAGTCAGAGCTTCCCAAGAGTGTGTGTGGGCAGCATGGCGGGGGACACTGGGCAGGGAGATGGACGATCAGGGGCAGAGAGACAGTGAGTGCAGAGCGACTTCCTGCCGCACACCCAGAGTGTTATACTGTTCCTGTTGAGCCAGGAACTAATTCCAAAATGGCTTACCTAGGTATGCGAGTGGGAGCAGGTAATTGGAAACACCTGGTTGAGATAGGTGGCTGGGCGCGCTCCAGGAAACAACTACTTCTGAGAAGTATGTTGTGACAGTAATGATGTTAGGGCCAACTCAGAGCATTTATTAAATTATAGTGACTGAAAGTGAGTTTCCACATTCCAGGTGTTAGTCTGTGAATTGTTGTTGCCCTCGTATAAACCTAACTACCACTGAACAATGTTAAAGATACATAGAGCCTTACACAGAAACCACACACTGAAGTGATGTTGGAATTAAAGGCATAAATATTCATTACTCTCTTGAAACAATCAGCTGATATAGTCATCACAAGATAGTAGATTTTTTCCAGAGATGGCTGCAATAATCCCTCCCGTCCTGCACGCCCTTTTGTAGTGTGACTTTACCACTCTTTTCATAAAGGGGGACACCCTTTTTTGAATTTGGGCTGACCCTATAATCAGTAGTATGCAGAGAAAGTGACACCGGGTCACTTTCAGGCTGATGCCTTACGAGGCCTTGTAGCGTCTGTTGTGTAAAGAATCTTGAGCTAAACAAATGAGTGAGAGACCGGGGGGGCGGAGGCATGTGGAGAACTCAGGTGTGTCCGGCACCAAGGACCCAGACCTGTGAGGGAGGCCATCTTGGTCCTACAGCCCTGGTGAAATCACCCCTGCCAACAGCACTTCTGCCAAGCACTCCTGAATTCCTAACTCACAGAATCCGAGCAATAAAAAGGTTTATTTAAGCCACTAAATTTTAGGATGGCTTGTTAGCAGCATTGACGAGTGAAACATCCTTTACTTGTATGTGTATTTTTCATTTAGGTTTTTATTATTTACATGGTCACATACTTTAGGATACATATAATTGCTCAAAATAGATCTATATGCACTCACTCAGAATATATTATACTGAGCATACATACATATACAGGCTGCAGATTTTGCTCAAATTAATTTTACGTTCAAGAGACCCACAAAATGATACTCCCTAGGAATGGAGAATGTCTTTACAGATGACCACTTTTATGCTTCATGATGGCAGGAAGATGTTGCTGAAGGAGAAACCAATTTTACTGTCTGTGGTACAGCCTCCTAGCTGAGTGGCAGTACAGGATGGGGTCTGGGATGAATTCACAGAGGAAGCAATAATGGCCAGGTAGCATCATAGTGACCCTGGGACTTATGGGTATTCTGGGAGCCACACTAACTAAGGGCAGCCAAGTCCTGGGGCAGAGAATGTAGTGAGTTTGGTGAGAGGCTTTTGAGAGAAGTTTGAATGGAAGCTGCAGGCTGCCCTCGGTGTACTTTCCTGCTCCTCCTCATACCATTCTTCAGCAAATACCCAGCCTTGTTCAAATAGTAATAGTAATTGAAAAGGCACTACCCCATGATCTGTACCTGAAGTGGGAGTGGGGAAAAGGGTTGCAAGGAGAAGAAGAGGAACATTCATAAAACAGACAAATAGCACATGTTATAAGAAGAATTATTCAAGGAAAAAATATGTAGCTGGAGCTCAGATAATTGTTCGCCACAGAGTCAAAGAAATACAGGCAACATGTTTTTGTTCAGTTTGCTAAAAGTGAAGGTGGGCAAATTACAGGCCATGGGCCAATTGCCTGTTTTTATAAATAACGTTTTCTTGGAACACAGGCATGCCCACTTGTTTCTATATTGTCTATGGTCCTGTATTTGCTACAACAGCAGAGTTGAGTAGTTGAGTTAAATACCGTATGGCTCATGAGCCTAAAATAGTTACAATTTGGCCCTTTAAGAAAAAGTTTGCTGAGCCCTGGCTTAAAGAAAATAAATGGAAGAGTTAAGCTGGAAGTAAGCAGGAAAGAAATTGAAGCGAAAAAGAAAATCATTCCAGAAATTGAAGCTACATTAGCAATGAAACTTAAAGTAAATGTTACTAAAAACAATCAGGTGAACAACAGGAGGAAATCACATAAACCAATATGGAAAAGAGCAAACATAAAAATGATTAGATAGGGTAAAATATACATAGAGAATAGAAGGAAAGAGATACAACATGTGCGTAATTGGTGTTCCTGAAAAAGAAATGGAACAAGTAGAAAAGATGAAATCTACTCAAAAATTAATGGACGAAATAAATACATAACTTGAATCTGCAAGAACAGATGGTATCCCAGAAAAGCTGACTCGGACTTACTACCACAAGAGTAAGAGCTTTTAGGTTTTGTGTTGTTTCCAGGGATGAGGAAAACTAGTCCCAACCTTTGCATCTGAAGATTGGTGTACCTGGCTAGAGTAAAAGGATCCAGAGCAAGGCAGATTTTGACATAGCCCCTTTCTTTCAGTGTATGTGATATCAATGGAGATGATATGTTAACAGCAAATACAAGAAGCAAGAGCTGTGTAGCTTTAAACTGTTTCATCATTTTGGTGGTTTTATTAATTTATCTAATGATTTTTCTTGTTCAGTAACTTTGTATCTTTAAAATGTCTGAAGAGTCCTTAATCAAAGGAACCCACAAACCATAGTAGATTTTGCCCATGAAGAAAGTTAATAGATTGACAGGGACTTCAGGCCATCCTTTGGTTTTATGTAGATGATTTTCTTGATATAGCTTTATTTGTTAGTCATTTGGTACCTGTTTTCTAATTATGTTATAGTAGGGGGTGCTCTCCCAGGCTAACCCTCAGAGCCACTGATGTGGATCCCACAAAACTTAAGTTCTGGCCTAGAACAAGACTACTGGAAGTCCTCACCCAAACTGTGAATACCAGGCTGTCATCATGAAAACAGCTACTGAACAAAGCTTAAAAGACCAAATGTATGTGAACGGATCCACAATTGGCATGCTTTATTGGGAATTTTAATTTCCATTTGTTCAAATTCCTACGATTTTTGTTAGAATTATTTCATAGATTCTCTCCTCTGAACTAAATATGTGCGTGTGTGTGTGTGTGTGTCATACTAACATTATTTTTACAGTAGTAGCACATAAAGCACAAAAGCACAGGGCTGAAAAACCAGCAGTCAAATAGCATAGTTAAACATAACCTTGGTTAACAAATCTTGTTATTCATGGATGCCAGCTCAGTTAATAAGTATTTGTGGCTTGGATCCTGAACTGGAGTTAATGGTGAGGTGGAAGCCATTGTAGAATCCAGATTTTTAAGACAAACATCCATCCCACCCAAAAGGCATGCATGGAATCAGGTGTAGTCACTGGGCTGTGGTGATGTACTTCAGGTGTTCTCCTTCACTGGTCCAACTGTGAACAGCCACCAGAGCTACCAAATCAAGGAAAGAGAAATGACCCTTCACTGCCCACGTCCGCATTCGTGACTTCAGTGGCCACATAGTAGCTTGTGGGAGAGGAGTATTTTTATTTGAAATTTTTTAAATTAAGTTTTATTTTGTCTTCTCTAAAGTAGACCTGTAGAACAGATCAGTCCATTATATAGTTACAAGTTACAAGAGAGCACATGTCCAAACTTAGCTAATATTTATAACCATCTAACTTGGCCTTCATATGTCAGAGATATGGAGTCAGATTTCCCCTAAACTTCATGTACCTTAAAAGCAAAATGAATGTGAGACATGATTTGAAAACTGTACTGTTCATTTGGCATTAAAGGACATTTTTATGTTGAACATTCCTTAACTGATTGTCTTTCCTCCCTGTGAGATGGATTAAAAAGCAGGAAATTTGTTTTTTGTTACCACTGGTTATCAGGTCAGGGCTGAAAGTAAATAAGTATCTGAGAAAGTGGATTAAGTCAGTCATATCCTTAAAGGGCACTGAAAGAATGTGGGAAGACTCTGTCTTTTTCTTCCTTCATTTCTTGAGAGACAAAGAGAATTGTCGTCTAAAACGTGTAACCTCAAAAGCCTTTCTATAGTCAGAAGCCAAAGCTGGGTGGCAATTTGATCACAGGTTGTCCCCTGGCGGTGTCATGGGTCATGTGCTCAGCATGTGAACAGGAAGGTGAGAAGTGGTGAACTTTTGCCTCAGTTGTGCCATCCATCAGAGAATAAATAGACCAAATCAACGTGTGCAGCTGTATAAGGAGGTGAACAGCAGAGTACTTTTCACACAGAGGCCTTTGTATTCTGGACATGACCTAGCATTACGATGGGACGCACTGGGCCTACGGTTTGTGGCAAATTACTAACCCATTATCACACCAGAACACAAGATCGTTTATCTTCTAATCCGGAGTGTCACCTGTTCTTCATTTACCAGTCAATAACCATTAATTATGCTCAGTGGAAATTTAAACAAAGAACTTTCCCCCTGTTAAAACCAGTAAACTATTCAGTAATAACAAATAAATCTGGAGTTGTATATCCTTTCCCTTCCCACCCTCAGACTGGAGTCTGGTACAATATGAAGTTTAGAGGAAATGCCTAGAAATTGATAGGTCAAAGGCTGCAGATAGCCTTATGGAAAAGAAAAGAGCAGATTCTTGGCACTCATGCTAGTGAAAGTGAGAGGCTCTGACTGATCCCCAGATTCCTGCTGAGGAACAAAACAAGCACCAGAGAACTTGTGCCAGTGTTTAAAGTAATCTACCATTAACTGGTAATCAGATTTTCTCCTTTTATTTGTAGCGAGCCCTTGCTTTCTTTCACATGACTAAAAATATGATTTTTTTCAAAACCATTCTAGCACAACATAGTGTTTTGAAAGAAATAAAATAAGCTGAGCAGTCCTGAAAGACCTATTTGAAATGTTATTTTTAGAAGGGAAATTTGAGTAAAACACATTTAAGTGTATACACTAATCCCTCAGAAAAATATTCAAATAGAAACTCTAGCCAGAAGCATAATTTAATTTTTCCTAAAAACTTTGAAAGTATTCTGAAGAAAGCCCAAACAAATCTGTGCGTGTGCATGTGTGTAGACACACGCACGCACGCGCGCGCGTCCCGGTGCACTGGTGGAGGCGGGAGGGTCAGCTCAGCTAAGGAAAGAAGGGTGGCCAAAGGTCAGGCTCCGTCCCAGGGAACCCAACCAGGCTGTGTGCTGTCCATCACAGGGAAACCCACGGAGATGACAGCAATTCACTTCAACGACTACACGTGGGGCTCCTGGACGTGATCTAGGAAGAGAGGTCCGAGTTCCCACGCAGACGGGGGAACTGCCCGTGCAAGGCGCAGCGTGAAAAGCAGCCCCACCGGGCTCCAGCTAGGGCCAGTCTAGCCCCGGTGGCTAGAGCCATGACCAAGAAGCGCCTCTCCGAGTAGCTTAACAACCAAGGGGGCTGGGCTCAGGGCTTGGCCAGCAGAGCCGGGCTGCATTTCAGCCCACAGCCCTCCTCTTGGCCTGGAGCTCACAACGAACGGTATGAGCAGCCATGAGCGAAGGGGGCTGCAAAGCTTTTGCAGACTCTGCACTGCACGGACTGTCCCAATAAGCAGAATATCTCATATTCTGTGCCTTTAAACAACTGATCAAACTTTATTATTAATAATAGAATCAACGTAAAATTTAAAAAGTATTGTGACTAAATTCGTCAACGATGAGCTCTTAATGTAAAATGAAGCTGCAGATATTTTATTAATGTGAACAAAAGTCTCTCCCAGCCAAGAAAATTTTATCAGTTACTTTTCAGTAGATCACTGACCTGAGTCTTGGCCACTGCCCCACCCGAGGTGCCACATCTCCAAGACGTATGAAATTGCCCAAAGGTTTATCTTCCATAGAACAAAAATGTGATTTAAAACCATCTTGTAATAGGCCAAGAATACAATATTCACAAGAAGTAACTTCAAGTAAAGGAGAAATATTTACCTTTTTTTTTTTAATTTTTAGAAGGCTGCCACAAATTCAAATAAATAAAGAAGACTTAAACTTGTTTGCTTTCATGTTTTAAGGCAAAATAAGCTGCCCGTTGATTTCAACAACCTACTTTTCAGTTTATTCAATAACAGCTAGGGAGACACCAACCAAAACAGTTTTCTTTAAACGTTAGAACAAGAGTTTAATTCACATGATATTCCAGACTGTGTTATAATAAAGTGCCTATTATTTTTACCTATTATATTTTGAAAAGTGCATCAGAGTGATAAGAACTTTGATTTTTTTTTCCCTTGGATTGTTCTTAGACATGTTTCAGATACTAAGTGTACTTACTTATTTTAAATCTGTATTGTCTATCTGTGTAAACAAAACCTTTAAAATTAATGTGCAGTTCCAAGCTACAGAAACTACAGGTCTGTGTGTGTTGACAAAAGCTGATGTGACTGAGTAGAGCTGGGCTGTGACGTTACCACAGTTTGTGTCTTAGCCCTGAGCTGCACTGCGGGCCAATTAGACTTCTCCTTCCTATTGAAAACAGCACCTGTATGATGCTCTCTGGCTGAGAGCACCTGACCTTGAAATTCTGCCTGAGGAAATCCTCGACTCCACACGTTTTCATTGCCTCTCAAATAACTTTTCTAGTGCTAGGACTATTCATTATAGGATTGTTTTTCCATTAATGATTCTTGATTATTTTTCTTTTTAATGTCAACACATTGGTAAATTTTTTAACTTTACTGTTAAATTTGTGTATATTTGGGGGAACAAACATCTGTCTTCAAATGACGTTTCCTTACCTTCTATCCATGATATGACAGTATATTAGATAAGACTTTTTAAACTAGTCTTTTCTTATATGTATTATGGGAAAATTCTTTGCCACAGATACTCTTTAACATTTTGTTCTTCTAAATTTCACCCCAAGGACCTGTTGCATGAGAATCACCTGATGTTAAAGATAAAAATGCCTGAAGCATGTTCTCTACTGAGCCCGAACGTCTGCGCCTGTGGCCCAGGCATCCATACTGGGATGCTCCCCACATGGCTCCGAGGGACATTAAGGTTTCAGAGCCACTACTATAGCGGCCAGAATACTGTATGAAACTCATAGTCATTTTAAAGTATTTCAACATGGACACCATTACATTGACCTCAGGTGCTTAATGTCTTGGTAGAGACATGAAGCCAGACTCAATTCACTCAAAACCAAGCAAATGAAACTTAAGAACAACTCATCACAAACAGCTAACTTGAGTCCCAGATAAGGCAACTGCATATGCTGTAGCCAACCAAACAACTTACTGGCTTTGCTTCAGTGTCTGCTCTATAAAAACTTTGCCCCCTAGCCCGTGGTGAAGCATTCCTAACCACCTTTGCTTTAGCGCTGCACTGTTCGGATAGACGTAGGATCAGATAAACTCTTAAAAAAATTGAATTTGCCTCAGTTTACCTTTTAACAATGTCCATAGTCAATTATGTGAGTTTGATAACATTCCATTTCCCAGTGGCAGCTGAGTGCACCTTTAACCTGGATTTTCCTCTCTCTCTAGGCAATGTGGCTCATGTTGCAGAATGATCAGCCGGAGGATTTTGTCATCGCCACTGGGGAAGTCCATAGTGTCCGGGAATTTGTAGAGAAATCGTTTTTGCACATTGGAAAAACCATTGTGTAAGTAAACTGAGCTCATTTCTGCATTCATCAGACATTTGCTGGCAGATTTGTATATGTGCTTGCTAGTCTGTCCCAGTTTGGTCTTTTTTCCCTTTTTACTCTCTTGTAAAACAATATCTGCAGTTTCAGTATGGAGCAGGGTCTTGGTATTTCATGGCTTCCACCCACAGTTATTCCATGTGAAATGTCTGTCAGCATCTAAACAATCTTTTGAAAAATTCTATTATCTGTTTTATTTTTTAATATTTTTAATTTTTAAAACATTCTAAATTACTTTTAATTATAAATGTTTTATTATGGTTTATACTGTATATGGTTTACTATAATGTTACTGTAGCTAAATCTACTCTTACCAGATCAACACAATAACATTACACAATCTTTTTTAATGCTTTCACTTTATATTTTAAATTTTTGAAACCATTAAAAAAGTACAGAGAAGTTTCAAACACATTACAAGCAATCTCCTTTTCTTTGAACCGCTGAGAGTACGTTACAAGCCTAACATCCATCACCCAGGACTTTTGTGTGTATTTTCTATAAACAATGCAATTATCGCACATAAACGCAATACAAACATCAAAATCAGGAAATTCACCATAGATAAATTGCTACTGTCTACTCATCAGATCTGATTTGATCTTTGCCAGTAAGGTGAATGCTATCCTTTATATCAAAATGATCCAGTTTGTAATCATGCGTTACATTTACTTGTTGCATTATACAAATTTTGAAGTCGGATTTTTATTGCAATATTTGAAAGCTTTGTGGGAAATCCTTCATTACACATGGAATATTGAAAGATTCTTCCTTTTTTCTCAGTTTTTTAAATGTGGTAAAACACATAGAGGGTACCAAAAACATGTATACACATTTTAAGAAAGGAAAACTGTATTAAAATTGTAATACTCGGGGGTCAGCACGGTGGCTCAGGTGGTTAGAGCTCCATGCTCCTAACTCTGAAGGCTGCTTGTTCGATTCCCACATGGGCCAGTAGGCTCTCAACCACAAGGTTGCCAGTTCAATTCCTCAACTCCTCCAAGGGATGGTGGGAAGCACCCCCTACAACTAAGATTGAACACAGCACCTTGAGCTGAGCTGCCTCCTGGGTGGCTCAGTTGGTTGGAGCGCGGACTCTCAACCACAAGGTTGCCAGTTCAATTCCTCAACTCCTGCAAGGGATAGTGGGCAGCACCCCCTGCAACTAAGATTGAACACGGCACCTTGAGCTGAGCTGCCGCTGAGCTCCCAGATGGCTCAGTTGGTTGGAGCACGTCCTTTCAACCACAAGGTTGCCGGTTCGACTCCCTCAAGGGATGCTGGACTGCGCCCCCTGCAACTAGCAACGGCAACTGCACCTGGAGCTGAGCTGCGCCCTCCACAACTAAGATTGAAAGGACAACAACTTGACTTAGAAAAAAGTCCTGGAAGTACACACTGTTCCCCAATAAAGTCCTGTTCCCCTTCCCCCAATAACATCTTTAAAAAAAAATTTAATACTCAATATATACTGATAACAAAAGACGAATACAAGTCTCATATGACTTCTGCAATTACAAGAGGTGCTCAAAGTGGTTGCCATCAGCATCCAGACACTTCTGATTACAGAGAACTACTGCTTGAGCAACATTGACCAAAGTGTCCACGTGTATACATTTTTTGGCACCCCTGGTATATAACAAAATTTACCATTTTAATCATTATTATTTTTTAATATATTTTAGTTTTCAATTACACTTGACATTCAATATTATATTACTTTCTGGTGTACAGCATACTGGTTAGACATTTATATAACTTAGAAAGTGATTTCCCCAGATATGTCTTGCCTGACACCACATATAGTTACTACAATATTATTAACTTTTTCCCAAGCTGTAGTTTACATCCCCATGACTATTTTGTAACTGACAATTTGTACTCCTTAATCCCTTCACCTTTTTCACCCTGTCCTATACCCCCTTCCAACTGGCAACCATCAGTTTGTTCTCTGTAGCTATGCGTTTGTTGCTCTTTTGTTTGTTTACTTTGTTTTTTAGATTCCACGTATAAGTGAAATCAGAAGGTATTTGTCTTTCTCTATCTCACTTATTTCACTTAGCACAACACCCTCTAGGTCCATCCATGTTGTCCCAAATGGTAAGAGTTCTTTTTTTATATAGCCGAGTAATATTCCCTTGTATATGTGTAACACTTATTCTTTATACAGTCATCTATTGATGGATACTTAGATTACTTCCATATCTTGGCTATTGTAAATAATGCTGCAGTGAACATAGAGGTGCACACATCTTTTCAGATTAGTGTTTTAGATATCTTCAGATAAATACCCAGAAGTGGAATTGCTGGGTTATGTGGTAGTTCTATTTTTAATTTTTTGAGAAACCTCCATACTGTTTTCCATAAGGGCTACACCAATTTGCAATCCCACCCACAGTGCATGAGGGTTCCCTATTTTTCACAACCTCACCAATACTTGTTATTTATTGACTTATTGATGATAGCCCTTCTGACAGGTATACGGTGATAGCTCATTATTGTTTTAATTTGCATTTCTCTGAGGATTAGTGACTTTGAGCATCTTTTCATGTCTATTGTTTATCGCCATGTCCCTTTTAGAGAAATGTCCCCTCAGTTCCTCTGTGAATTTTAATTGGAATGTTTGTTTTTTGTGTTAAGTTGTATGAGTTATTTATGTATCTTGTATATTAACCCCTTATTGGATAAATTGTTGATGAATACCTATTCCCATTCAGTAGATTATATTTTTCTTTTGGTTTCGTTTGCTGTGCAAAAACTTGTTATTTTGATGTATTCCCACTTGTTTGTATTTTCTTTTCTTTCCCTTGCCCAAGGAGACATATCCAAAAAAATATTGTTAAGAGCGATATTAGACAGTTTACTGCCTATATTTTTTTCTAGGAGTTTTATGGTTTCAGGTCTTACATTTAAGTCTTTAATCTGTTGTGAGTTTATTCTTGCATATGGTGTCAGAATGGGGTCCAGTTTTATTTTTTTACACATATCTGTCCAGTTTTTTCAACACAATTTATTGAAGAGATGTCTTTGCCCCATTGTATATCTTGCATCTTTTGTCATAAATTAATTGCCATATTGGCAGGTGGTTATTTCTGAGCTCTCTATTCTGATCCACTGATCTATTTATCTGTTTTTATGCCAGTACCATGCTGTTTTGATTACTCTAGCCTTGTAGTATCTAGCCTTTCATATCAGGTAGCATAATACCTCCAACTTTGTTCTTCTTTCTCAAGATTGTTTTGGCTATTCAGGATCATTTATGGTTCCATATAAATTTTAGGATTAGTTGTTCTAGTTCTGTGAAAAATGCCATAGGGAGTGTATTGAACCAATAGATTGCTTTGGGTATTATGGACATTTTAACTATATTAATCCATCCTATCCATGAGCATGGTAAATCCTTCCATTTATTTCTATCTCCTTCAATTTCTTTCTTCAATGTCATAATTTTCTGAGTACAGGTTGTTTACCTCATTATTTAAATTCATTCCTAGGTATTTTTTTGATACAATTGTAAATGGAATTGTTTTATTAACTTCTCTTTCTGATAGTACATTACTGGTATAAAAATACAACTGATTTCTGAATATTAAATTTATATTCTACTACTTCACTGAATTCATTTATCAGTTCTAATAGTTTTTGGTGGCATCTTTAAGGTTCTGTCTATGTAGTATCTGCAAATAATGACAGTTTTATTTCTTTGTTTTCAATTTGGATGCCTTTTCTTTCCTTTTCTCTTTTTTTTTCCTTGCCTGATTGCTGTGGCTAAGACTTCCAATACTATGATGAATAAAAGTACTGAAAGTGGACATCCTTGTCTTGTTCCTGATCTTAAGGAGAATGCTTTTAGCTTTTCAACGTGGAGTATGATGTTAGCTGTGGCTCTTCCTTCAGTGGCCTTTATGATATTGAGGTATGTCCCATCTATTCCCACTTTGCTGAGAGTTTTTATTATAAATGAATGGTTTGAGAAGGATAGGTGTTACTTCTTTGACTGTTAGGTAAATTCACCTGTGAAGCCCTCTGGTCCAGGACTTTAGTAATGTTGGTTTTTTTGTTTTTTGTTTTTTGGTTGTTGTTGTTGTTACTGATTTGATTTCATCAGTAGTTATTGATCTGTTCAGATTATCTCTTTCTTCTTGATTCAGTGTTAGAAGATTGTGTGTTTCTAGGAAGTTATCTATTTCTTCCAGGCTGTCCAATTTGTTTGCATATAATTATTGTTCATAATATTTTTTTCATTATCATTTGTATTTCTTTGATGTCACTTCTCAATTCTCTTCTTTCATTTCCGATTTTATTTATTTGGGTCCTCTCTCTTTATTTCTTGATGAGTCTGGTTAAACATTTATCAAATTTGTTTATCTTTTCAAAGAACAAGATCTTGGTTTCATTGATCTTTTGTATTGTTTTTATAGACTCTAGTTTATTTCCACTCTGATCTTTTTTTTTTTCTTTCAATCTGTATGGACTTTATTTCCTTTTTCTTGACTATTGAACTGGCTACGATAGCAAGTATTAAACTGATACAAGCAAATGCCTTTGCCTTTTTCTCAATTTCATGAACAAAGCCTTCATCATTGCACTGTTGAGTAGTATGCTGGCTGTAGATATTAATAGATTCCCCTTATCACTTGAATATGTTTTATTCTTCTTTAGGTAGCTAAGGACTTTTATCGTTAATGGGTTTGAAATTTGTTGAATAGGTGTTTTGCATCCATTGACATAGTCATGTGGCTATAATTCGCATTTCTCTGCTGACCTAATTTGAGTAATGTTTCATGTGCTCACTGGCAATTTGTGCATCTTCGTTTTGAAACGTTTTTTGCCCACGTATTGGCTCATTTTTCTAAGTTGTTTAATTTTATATTATTTACTTGAAAATATTCTTTTTTTAAATTTATTGGGGTGACAATTGTTAATGAAATTACATAATTTCAGGTGTACAATTCTGTATCACATCATCTATAAATCCCATTGTGTGTTCACCACCCAGAGTCAGTTCTCCTTCCATCACCATATATTTGATCCCCCTTACCCTCATCTCCCTCCCCCCACCCCCCGTACCCTCTGGTAACCACTAAACTATTGTCTGTGTCTATGAGTTTTTGTTTTTCATTTGTTTGTCTTGTTCTTTTGTTGTTTTTGGTTTATATACCACATATCAGTGAAATCATAGGATTCTCTGCTTTTTCTGTCTGACTTATTTCACTTCGCATTATACTCTCAAGATCCATCCATGTTGTCACAAATGCTCCTATATCATCTTTCCTTAACGCCGAATAGTATTCCATTGTGTATATGTACCACAACTTCTTTATCCATTCATCTATCGAAGGACATTTTGGTTGTTTCCATGTCTTGGCACCGTAAACAAAGCTGCAGTGAACATTGGAGCACACGTGTCTTTATGGATAAATGATTTCAAATTCTTTGGGTAGATACCCAGGAGAGGGATTGCTGGGACATATGGTAATTCTATTCGTAATTTTTTGAGGAACCTCCACACTGCCTTCCATAGCGGCTGCACCAGTCTGCATTCCCACCAACAGTGTATGAGGGTTCCTTTTTCTCCACAGCCTCTCCAACACTTGTTACTATTTGTCTTGATGATAGCCATTCTGACTGGGGTGAGGTGATATCTCAGTGTGGTTTTTATTTGCATTTCTCTGATGATTAGTGATGTTGAGCATTTTTTCATATGTCTATTTGCCATTTGTATGTCCTCTTTGGAGAAATGTCTCTTCAGGTCCTCTTCCCATTTTTCAATTGGGTTGTTTGTTTTTTTGTTCTTGAGTTTCATGAGATCCTTGTATATTTTGGATATTAGACCCTTATCGGAGGAACTGTTTGCAAAAATCTTCTCCTGTTCAGTCAGTTGTCTCTTTATTTTGTCGATGGTTTCTTCTGCTGTGCAGAAACTTTTAAGTTTCATATAGTCCCATTTGTTTATTTTAGCTTTTACTTCCATTGCCTTTGGAGTCAAAGTCATAAAATGCTCTTTGAACCCAAGGTCCATAAATTTAGTACCTATGTTTTCTTCTATGCAGTTTATTGTGTCAGGTCTTATGCTTAAGTCTTTGATCCATTTTGAATTAATTTTGGTACATGGTGACAGATAACAGTCCAGTTTCATTCTTTTGCACGTGGCTATCCAATTCTCCCACCACCATTTATTGAAGAGGCTGTCTGTCCTCCATTGTATGTTTTAGCTTCTTTGTCAAAAATTATCTGTCCATATTTATGTGGTTTTATTTCTGGGTTCTCAATTCTATTCTATTGGTCTATGTGTCTGTTTTTCTGCCAGTACCATGCTGTTTTGATTGCTGTAGCCCTGTGGTATAAGCTAGTCAGGCAGTGTGATACCTCCAGCATTGTTCTTTTTTCTTAAGATTGCTTTGGCTATTCGGGGTCTTTTGTGGTTCCAAACAAATCTGATGGATTTTTTGTTCTATTTCTTTTAAAAATGGCATTGGGATTTTGATGTGGATTGCATTAAATCTGTTTATTGCTCTGGGTAATGTAGCCATTTTAACTATGTTGATTCTTCCAATCCATGAGCACGGAATGTCTTTCCAGTTCTTTGTGTCTTCCTCAATTTCTTTCAAAAATGTCTTATAGTTTTCAGCATATAGGTCCTTCACATCCTTGGTTAACACTCTGATCTTTATTTCCTTTTTTCTGCTCATTCTGGCCTTTGCTGTTCTTTGCTACCATGTTTCCCTGAAAATAAGACCTAACCAGAAAATAAGCCCTAGCATGATTTTTCAGGATGACATCCCCTGAACATAAGCCCTAATGAGTCTTTTGGAGCAAAAATTAATGTAAGATCTGGTCTTATTTTCGGGGAAACATGGTAGTTCCTTCAAGAGTAAGGTTAGATTGTTGATTTCAGATTTTTCTTCTTTCTTGAGGTCTGTATTGCTATGAATTTCCCTGTTAGGACTGCTTTTGCTGTGTCCCATAGATTTTGGGTCATTGTGTTTTTATTTTCATTTGTCTCAAGATGCCGTTTGATTTCTTCCCTGATTTTTTGGTTGACCCATTCATTGTTTAGTACCATGTTATTTAGCCTCCATGTGTTTGTGTGTTTCTCAGTTTTTTGTCTTGTAATTGATTTCTAGTTTCATACCACTGTGGTCAGAGAAGAAGCTTGATGTGATTTCAATCTTCTTAAATTTATTGCCACTCGTTTTGTGGCCTAACGTGGTCTATCCTGGAAAACATTCCATGTGCACTTGAAAAGAATGTATATTCTGTTGCTTTGAAGTGAAATGTTCTAAAAATATCATTTAAATCCATCTGCTTTAATGTGTTAGTTAAGGTCGCTGTTCCCTTGTTGATTTTCAGTGTAGATGATCTATCTATTGATTTCAATGGCGTGCTTAAGTCCCCTACTATTACTGTATTACTGTGACTCTCTCCTATTATATCTGTCAATATTTGCTTTCTATACTCAGGTGTTCCTACATTGGGTGCATAAATGTTCACAAGGATTATAATCTCTTGTTGAATAGATCCCTTTAGCATTAATAAATGTCCTTCTTTGTGTCCTCTTATAGAATCTCTTTTAAAGTCTATTGTATCTGATATAACTACTGCTACCCCAGAATTCTTTTCTTTCCATTTGCATGAAATATCTTTTTTCATCCTTTTACTTTCACTCTATGTGTGTCTTTCAATCTGAAGTGGGTCTCTTATAGGCAGCATACGAATGGGTCTTGTTTTCTTATCCATTTAGCCATCCTATGTCTTCTGACTTCGTATTTAATCCATTTACATTTAAAGTGATTATTGATAGGTGTGTAGTTATTCTCATTTTATTATTCATTTTTTTTTCTTCTTAAAGAATTCCTTTTAATACTTCTTGTAATACTGGTATAATGGTCATCAACTCCTTTAACTTTTTCTTGTCTGGAAAACAGTTTTTCTCTCCTTTGATTCTAAATGATAGCTTTGCTGGGTAGAGTAATCTTGGTTGTAGGTCCTTGCTTTTCATCACTTGAATATTTCCTGCCAATCCCTTCTGGCCTGCAAACTTTCTGTTGAGAAATCAGCTGACAGTCTTATAGAAGCTCCCTTGTTGGTAACTGAGTGCTTTTCTCTTGCTACTTTAAAGATTCTCTTTTTATTCTTTAAACTTTTGTATTTTAATTATGATGCATCTTGGTGTGGGCCTCTTTGGGTTTATATTGTTTTGGACTTTCTGCATTTCCTGGACTTATATGTCTGTTTTCTTCACCAGGTTAGGGATTTTCAGTCATTATTTCTTCTAATAGGTTTTGAATTGCTGCTCTCTCTTTTCTCCTTCTGCTACTCTTATGATGAGAATGTTGTTACGCTTAATGTTGCCCCAGAGATCCTTAAACTATCCTCATTTTTTTGAATTCTTTTTTCCTTTTTGCTGCTTCGATTGGGTGTTTTCTGCAACCTTCAATTCCAGATTGCTGATTTGATCCTCTGTTTCATCTAATCTTTTGTTGATTCCATTTAATGTATTCTTTATTTCTGACTGTTTCTGTTTTGATATGTTTTGTTTCTATGGTTGTTATCTCTTTGTCGAAGTTCTCACTGAGATCATCTATTCTTCTATGTTCATTGAGCATCCTTATAACCAGAGTTTGAACTCTGTATCTGGTAGATTGCTTGTCTCCATTTTGTTTAGTTGTTTTTCTGAAGTTTGGTCCTATTCTTTCAGTTGGGACATGTTTCTTTGTCTCCTCATTTTGGCTGCCTCCCTGTGTTTGTTTCTATGTATCAAGTAGATCTGCTATGTCTCCCAGCTTTGGCACAGTGGCTTTATGTAGCAGGTGTCCTGTGGGGCCAAGTAGCACAGTCTCCCTGGTCACCTGAGCCGGATGCTCCAGACGTGTTCCTTGTGTGGGTTGTGTGTGTCTTCCTATTTTATTTGAGCCTTGATTGCTATTGGCACATCAGTGGGTGGTATTGGCCCTCAGGCTAATTGGATGTGAGGATGCCGTAACTATAGTAGACAAGCTATTGTGTGGGGACTGACCCCATGGATCAGGATTCACATTTGGAGGGCTCTGGTGCCTGCTGAGGCCACCCTTTCATTGTTCTGTTTATGGCATTAACTGAGTGGTGCTTTTGTATGGTCTAAAGCTGGCCACCATATTTGTTTGTTTTGGAGCATTTGGGGAGGGGCTTCAATGCAGGCCCTTGTCACTTGCTGGCTGTGCTTGGCCCAGGGCCAATTGGTAACACCTACAAAGTGTCTCTGGTTGATAGATGCCTGGGCTGGGCTTGAAGACCAGGGAGAGGCTGTGCTTCAAACTAAGGCCAGCTGCCACTAGCACCATGCTTGGGTCTGCTTAGCAAAAGGTACATGACACTCTAAGGGCAAGCACTGCTTTTTGGGGTTTATGGAATTGAGATCTTAGGACAGTCCACAGCATAAGCTGAGGTTGACCACTTGTGTGTGAAAACCACTGAAAGTTTCAGTTCGGTGAGCTAGTTGGGTGGGGCAGGGTCTATATACCAAGTTCGGGCAAGAAGTGTTAAACAGGTAAATGGAGACTCAGATTTGGCACTTATCTGTGCCTGCAGGCTGTGTGGGAGGAGGGGAGGGCTCAACAAAAGAACAATGGTACCGGCCAGCACTTCCACCTGCATCTGCCAGTTCTGTGGGGGGAGGGCTCAATAAAGGAACAATAGCACCTTCCAGCATTTCTGTCCCAGAGAGAACTGCTCCTCCAGCTCTCATCTTGAATTCAGATGATTCATTTCCTCACCATATGTCTCTGGTACTTTTCAAGCTGCTGTCCCTTCACTTGGAGTTTAGGGCAACTGTTTGTGAGCAAGTGAGTTGTGATTGGGTTAAGCACAACTTAACCCAAAAGGACATCTGGGTCTACAAGAGCCCTTAGGTTCCCCCTGTAGGGTTCACCTTGCTGCTTTTCATGGTCAGATGTGGGGACTCCTTTTCCCAGCACTGGTGCTCTGGGCGGGGGAGCCTGGTGTAGGGCAGGAATTCCTTGCTTCTCTGAAAGGACTGCCACAGCCCATGTATCCCTCCTGATTCTTAACCATCACATGTGGGTGTGGAATCTGTCAGTTTTGTGTTTCCACCCCTCCTACTGCTCTCAACATGGCTTCTACTTTATATCCTTAGTTATAGGAATTCTGTTCATCTGGTCTTCAGATGATTCTTAAGAGTGGTTGCTTTATAATTTGGTTGTAATTTTGATGTAGGGTGGAAACAGATGAGCACAGAATTTGTCTGCTCCGCATTATGACCAAAAGCCCTAGTTTTAATCACCTTTTTTTGACACAATTCAGTGTTGTTAAGTAAATTCATAATGTTATGCAACCATCACCACCATCCATCTTCAGAACTTTCTAATATTTCTAAACTGAAACTCTGTACCTATTAAACAATAATTCCTCATTCCATTCTCCCCCTGCCCCTGGCAACCACCATTCTACTTTCTGTCTATAAATTTGCCTCAAGGTACTTCATATAAGTGGAATAATACAGTAGTTGTCCTTTGTGTTTGGCTTATTTCACAGAGCTTAATGTCCTCAAGAGTCATCTATGTTGTTGCTTCTATCAGCATTTCATTCCTTTTTGAGACTGAATAATAATTCATTGTATGTTTTGTTTGTTGCTTCCAACCTTTGATTATGGTAAATAATAAAGATCAGAGCAGAAATGAAATGGAGACTTTATAAAAATACAAAATGTCAATGGAACCAAAAGCTGGGTTTTTTTTAAAGATAAATAATTGAGAAACCTTTAACCAGACTCATCAAGAAAAAAAGAAAGAGGACCGAAATAAAATCAGAAGTGAAAGTGGAGAAGTGACGACACCACAGAAATACAAAAAATTTCAAGAAAATACTATGAGAAAAGTCATCAACAAATTGGACAATCTGGAAGAAATGGATAAATTCCTAGAAGCATACAATCTTCCAAGGCTGAATCAAGAAGAAACAGAAAATCTGAACAGACCAATTACTACTAAGGAAATCAAATCAGTAATCAACAAACAAAAGTCCTGGACCAGATGGCTTCACAGACGAATTTTACCAAACATTCAAAAGAAAAAGAAAATTAACACCTAGTCTTCTCAAACTATTCCAGAAAATTCAAGAGAAGGGAAGGCACCCAAGCTCATTTTACAAGGCGACCATTACCCTGATTCCAAAACCAGTCAAAGACATTACAAAAAAAAAGAAAACTATAGACCAATATCCCTAATGACTATATAGAGGCGAAAATCCTCAACATAATATCAGCAAACCAAATTCAGCAATACATAAAAAATAAAAGAAAATAAAGTCACAGGTCCTCAAGAGAGTTAATAAATCCCCAACATGATAAACACAAAGAAAATCCCACAAGGATACATGATAATCAAATTACAGAAAATCTTAAAAGTACCCAGAAAAAAGAAGAGAATTATTTACAGAGAACTATTAGAAGGATGTTTTGTTATCAAAAACTATGCAAGGCAGAAGTCAATGGAGCAACATCTTTAAACTGCTGAGAGACACATACAACCTAGAATTCTGTACCTAGTGAAACTATTTCAAAAATGGCAGTGAATTAAAGACTTTATTCAGACAGACAAAAACTGAGATGGTTCATTGCCAGCAAACATTTAGACAGAAGGAAATGATACTAGTTTGAAGCTTGGATCCATGTGAAGAAAGGAAGAGCAAGAAAAATGGTAAATATGTGGGAAAATGTAAATGTTTTCCTCCTCATTTTAAAATTTCTTTAAAAAATAATTAATTATTGAAAGTAAAAATAATAGCAATATATTGTGAAGTTTCCAATACATGTATATGTAAATTGTATGACAACAGAATCAGAAAGTATGGGGACAGGATGGAAGCATTTCATCATTATATTGTTTGTAAGGTTCTTACACTAGATATGAATTCATACAAAATTATTTGAAGATAGACTGCAATAAGTTAAAGTGCATACCTTAGAGAAACTACTAAAACAAAGAAAAACCAAAAAAAATAGCACAAAAATATTAATTGAAATGGGTTGTAGACCTAAATGTAAGAGCTAAAACTAAAAAACTATTAGATGAAAACAAAATAGAAAACCTCAGGGGTAGGCCAAGATTTCTTAGGTGGTTTCCCAATTATTGAGTTACATGAGGTTTCATGTCTTGAACATATGGTCTTTCTATCCATGACTTGCATTTTCAGTTTCTTAAGAGTGCCTTTCAAATAGCAAATATTTTACTATTTTTATGTAGTTCAGTTTATCATTCTTTACGATTTTTTTGTTTTGTGTATGTATGTTTGCGTTGAATTTTTCAATCAGTTTGGGGCAAAGGCAAGGATCTCTTAGGACACTAAAAGCAAGAACCATAAAACAAACAAAAAATGACTAAAAGAATACTACAATTAAAAATCTCTACTCCTTGAAAGTGACCATTAAGGACTTTCGATCAAAACAGAGGAGTAGGTAAATGCTGTGTTCACCTCTTCCCACAGTCACATCAAAATTACAGTTAAATTATAGAACAGTCACCCTTGAGAATCACGTGAAGACAAGCTGAACAGAACTCCTATAACTAAGGATATAAAGAAGAAATGATGACAAGACTGATAGGAGGTGTGGAGACTAGAAACAGGCTGGTTCCAAACTGATTCTCGTTAGAAGAAGAGAGAGAGCTAGGGATTGAAAACCAATTTGAAGAAATGACTGAAAACTTCCCTAACCTGATGAAGGAAACAGGCATGCAAGTCCAAGATGTGCAGAGTCCCAAACAAGATGAACCCAGAGGCCCACACCAAGACACATTATAATTAAAATGCAAAAGGTCAAAGACAAAAAGGAAATCTTAAAAAGAAAAAGAGAAAAAGCACGTGTTAACCACAAACCAAAAATCTATGAGAAATAAAGAGAAAGGAATACAAACAGAACACTACAGAAAGTCATCAACATGCAAGAGAATAAGAAAGGAACAGAGAAATACAAAAATAATCAGAAAACAATTAATAAAATGGCAGTAACTTCATACCTATCAATAATTAAATGTAAATGGATTAAATGCTCCAGTCAAAAGATGAGTGGATAAAGAAGAAGTGGTACATAGATAAATACAATGGAATATTATTTGGCCATTAAAAAGAATGAAGTCTTACCATTTGTGACAACATGGATGGACCTAGAAGGTATTATGCTAAGAGAAATAAGTCAGACAGAGAAAGACAAATACCATGATTTCACTTATATGTGTATCTAAAAAACAAAATAAACGAACAAGCTAGACAGCAGCAAACTCATAGAGACAGAACAACCTAATGGTTGCCAGATGGGAGGAGGTTGAGGACTGTGTGAAAAAGGTGTAGGGATTAAGAAGTGCCAATTAGCAATTACAAAATAATCATTGGAATATAAAGTACAGCATAGGGAAGAGAGTCAATAATATTGTTTTAACTATGTATAGTGCCAGGTGGGTACAAGACTAATTGGGGGATCACTTCATAAGTTATATAAATGTCTGAGCACTTTGCTATACACCTGAAACTAATATAATGTTGAATGTCAACTGTAATTGAAAAAATATTTTAATTTTGTAAGAAAAGAAAGTGACCATTAAGAAAATAAAAAGCAAGCTATTGTCTGCAAAAAAAAAAAATAAGTGTAATAGTTATATCTGACAAAGGACTTGTAACTAGAAAATGCAAAGATCTCCCATAATTTAAAAATAAGGAGACAATCGACTCAATTTTACTATTTTAAA
This sequence comes from Rhinolophus hipposideros, assembly GCF_964194185.1. Lineage (NCBI taxonomy): Eukaryota > Metazoa > Chordata > Mammalia > Chiroptera > Rhinolophidae > Rhinolophus > Rhinolophus hipposideros. The sequence goes on along the minus strand of NC_138054.1, from coordinate 2,775,887 downwards.
AATGGGCCAAATATCTGAACAGATACTTCACACAAGAAAATACACAAATGGCCATTTAGGATATGAAACAATGCTCAATGTGACTAGTCATCTGGGAAATGCATATTTTTATCACAATGTACTACCACTACACTCCCTTTAGAATGGCCAAAATGAGAAAGATCGACAATACTAATGAGGATGTTGGAACAATTGGAACTCTCTTACATTACTGATGAAAGTATAAATGGTACAACCACTTTGAAAATTCATTGGGCTTTCTTTTAAAATCAAATCTGTATGTACCATATAACCAGCAATTTTCCTAGACGATTACCAAAGAGAAATGAAAACATGTGTCTACATAGAGACTTATACATGAATATGAATTACAGCTTTATTCCTAATAAAGCGTGACTTCCCCCAGTGTCTAATCAACTAGTGAATGAATAAACAAATGTGGAGTGTCCATACAACAGAATACTATTCAATAATGAAAAGGAGTAAACTACCGATACACACAACAACATGGATAAATCTTAAGATCATTACAATTTAGTGAAAGAAGTCAACCATAAAAGAGTACATACTGTACAATTCTATTTATATGATATTCCAGGAAAGAATAATTTGTACTTATAGAATCCAATCAGTGGTTGTATGAGCATGATTGGGGCTATGTCAGGTGAAGTGACGAGGAAAAAGGACAGGGAATGTTTTGGGGTGGTAGAAATGTTTTATATCTTGATTGTGATAGTGGTTATTTGAATGCATGCATTTTCAAAACTTATCTAACTATTCACTTGTTACACATTTTATTGTTTGTAAGTTATACCTCAATATAGTTGACTTTTTTAATAAAAAGAATAGAAAACAAGGAACTTAAGTGGCCATCGTGAAGGAATGTTTAAGTGAATTTGATCAACTGTTACACAACTATTAACAATAATGTTAAAGAGAAATCTGAATAACATGAAATATCATTATGACGTTAGATGACAAAAAAACAGGATACAGTTTAACTAGATCTAAATTCTCTAAAATTATGCCTACAAAAAGTTAGAAGAAAACACACCAAAAATTTAATAAATGTCAGTTTCTACATGGGAGATTTATGGGTGACTTTTCATATTCTTCTGTATACATTTCTCCATATCCAAATTTTCTACAATGAACATATGCTTTTGTAGTAAGGAATCATCTTATACATAATTTTTCAAACTTAGGGGTAGTCTTGCAAATGAATCCTCAAATAAGACTCTTTTGGAAGTATATGCAAGTTGGCCATTCTCCTGTCTTGGAGATAATGTTCTGTTTTCAGTCACCAAGTCACCCTTCTGTCCTGTATTCCCATGGGATAAATACCTATTTTTTGACCTAGCGCAGTCTGTCACAAACTAGGATGCTATTCCAGGAGATTTCTAAAAAAGCATTCCATGTCTAGTTCCTTTAAAAAATATTGAATATTACAACCCTTCTTGGAGAATCACCAGATTTAAAGAAACTGATTTAAATCAACAGTTTAAAGAAAGTGTTTAACTTTTTTTAACCCAGCATTTTCGAAGCTTAATTTAAAATTTTATGTTAAAAATCCTACACAAAGAACAATTCTGTGAATCACCCACTGGGAAATGTTTGTCTGTCACTTCCTAAGGTGATACTTGTCATTGGTAGTTTCTTCCTCTGTACGGAAGGCCCAGTAAAGCAGTTGAGTCAGTTTCACTAAAATTTATTTCAAATTTCAGGCAACGACCTTCATTTTGTTTCAACTGACAGACTAAACCACAAATCAAGCTTTTAGTGGTATATTAAAAATTACCTTTGCCTGGTATATAAAATTTTAGTGAAATCAAACTTTGTCCAAACTCTTCCAGAAAAGAGAGATGGATGTGAGGTGACGACTATTCCAAATGAACTAAAGACCTTCCTTTGTCCTTTAGTGAGCCTTCCGAGTGGCAGCATGTCTCACTGGTGGCAGTTACCATCTGTGTGCCCAGTACCTTTCCAAGTCTTTCTGTATCACCTCATTGGGTTTGTGGGAAAAGAGTGTTTACAATGCATATTCCTCACAGTTTGTCTGAAAACAGAAAATTCCTTCTCAGGGCCAGATAATAAAATCATGGCTTTGTGCATGCTGTCTGTACGTTATGTTCTGTTGTTTGGTTTTTTGCAATTTCCTTCCTCTGGGTCTTCTATTGGCTCCATGTATCGGCATATTGATCGCAGCTGGAAGAAAAGCAGGAAAGCCACAGACAACTGCATGTGCCAGGGCCACAGCTGCTCCTTGAGCTTCAGAATCCCCACTGCGTCTGTCTGTGAGCTTTCCACAAGCCTAGCGAGTCCTTCTTGGGAACAGTGTGCGCACAGTCGGAAACCAGGCAGAAATGAGCAAAGAAAACACAGTGAGATATGAACAAAGCTTAGAAAGCCAAGGATAGTATTGTATTTTAGTAACTCATAGTTTTATTACTATTAATATTTGAAGAAATGTTTTTCTAGACCTTTAGGAGTACATGCCTCCTTCTCTCAATTATGCTGTCTTAATTTTTTTATTTCATGACGTGGTCAGCTCCATTCCTAAGATATCTGTCCTTATGTGTACATAATACCGTGTGCCATAAAAACACAGTCCCCGTGCCACATTCTTAGGGATGGAATCCCAGCTCTGCAACTTCCTTGGGGACTTACTTATCCTCTCTGTATCCATTTTCCCAATTGTAAAATGGGGCTATTAAGAGTACCTAGCTCCCAGGAGTTGTGTGAAGATTAAATGGGTTAATATAGGTGCAGCACCTAAAACCATGCCTGATATATCCTAAGCTCTATATAAGCGTTTGCTGTTAATGAAATAGTTACTTGATTGAACATTACATTTGTCAATAGTGAATACAAGGGATAAATAAAATGTAGAAACTGTAAGATTGGGCACCTGATTATATATTTGGGGACAAGAAAAAGTAAAGAAGGTTACACTAATGTTTCATGCTTGTATGACCAGAAGAAATTTAACAAAGACACTTAGCAGAGAAAGGTCCTTGTAGGAGGAAGAACCAGCTTGCTCAGTTGGAGTTAGACATGTCTTTGTCTCCGACTCCTGACCCCTTCTGAAAAGTAATTGGCCATGTATCAGAATTATAACACCTTTTTTCCTAAATCTGCCTCCTGTAGAACTGTGGTTCTCAAACTTAATTTTCTGTGAATCACTTGGGGATCTTGTCAAAATGCAGATTTGGAATTAGTAGGTGTGGGTGGGATTCTGAATTTCTAAGAAGAGATTCTGAATTTCTGAGAAGATATCAGGTTACACCAATGCTGCTGGTCCATGAGTACAAAGCCTGAGAGAACTATACAACCTCACGTTTGAATGAAACTTGACAATTTCCATGTCCAATTCCTTATCACTTTCAACCTTGTTTTAGTCATCTGTGACCTTCACCTTCCCTGGTAGACGAGACAGTCATTTCCTTAAGGGCAGAATCTGGTTCCGGTTCCTGTCTGTACCTTTCATTCTGCCCAGCACAGTCAGACATTTGGTAAAGAAATTGACATTTTAATGAATCAATAATGCAAAGAAGAATTTTGGAAGTTGGGGAATTTGATTGGGAGATATTGCAAGGGGAGTAATTTCTCAAAAATGTAAAGACTTAAAAATTCCAGGGTTTCCCATGGGAACAAATCAGTAAGTTCCTCGTTTTTCCTTCTATTCCTCACAATTCCACTATTCATAAGGTCATTGCAATTGGATTAAGTTCATCATCTGATTAACTGAAGTGAACAGATCTTTCTGGACTTTCCATTTCTGCCATTAATAAGTTCAGGAATGCCCTCAGATGAGATGAAGAGATCTGAAAAGCAAGTTATTTCTCTCTTTTTTTTATATGATTGAAGGAAATAGACCAAAGGAAGACTGGGATCTCCAAAGTATAAAGCCAGAGTTTCTGGAAATTGCTTCTGGTCCAACCAGGACCAAACTGCTCTTTAATCTGAGACACTATGCTTCTCAGATTAAAGAGCAGGAATGCAAGTCACATCAGAGCCTAAGGACCACTGTGGTTTCTCCAGCCAGCATCACCTACCCAAACCCACCAGTTCTGGATGACTCGGTTTCTTTCAAATGAACTAACAATTTATAAAGTAGTTTGCTTACTTCAAACATTATATTATCATTCCATCAAAATAACCTTGGAAATTGGAGAATGCCCAAGAGCTTATCTCTTTGGAAACATGTAACATGATTTCCTAAATCATTTTGCATTTTAAAATGTTTGACATTGCTTAAATCCCAACAAGTTAAAGTCCATAAACCCATAACCAGTATCTTTGTTTGTAGTAGTTTTATTTTAAAGACAATGTTGAGAGTTGAAATATTGAATAAAAATAAAAAGTAGTATATTAAATAATCATTGCAATGCAATTTAGTCATCTAGATTATCTTTATGCCCTCTATTTTGTTTTTTAAAGAAGGTATTTCACATTTCAAAGAAATTATCCATATTCTTTTGTGGGCTTAAAAATGTATTGTGGATTGCTGGTGTTGGGATGGAGGAGTTTTTTTGTGTGTTTTTAATACAGAATTCATATTGCTTTTAAATAACCCTCCAAAGTTTCTATTGAAATGTATATTTTAGAATAAATAAATATCCTCCACTCAATAGTAGAGGCAATTTAACACCTTATTTTCTAAAAATAGGTGCATCTTTTGTTTGTGTTTTCTTAAGGAATCAAGCATAGCATTTTATTATTAGTAATGTTCTGTTAAGCTTCAAAACTTGTGAAGAATAATATATATAAATTCTTATTTTTTTAATGTGTTAAGTATCCATGCTAATAAAACAAAACCTTGAGCATAATGAATGTCTTTATATTTAGGAAGGAGAGAAAAGTGAATGAGTATTTTTACTAGTCAGAGTTCTTTTATTTTTAAGGGACTGAAATTGAACTCAAAGTAGCCTCAGGAACACTTGGGTCCAGAATCCGGAGGTCTGTCAGTGCTCTCTGCTTTTTGGCCTACTGCTCTTGGAATGCCACCGTCATTCCTTCAGTTTGCCCCTATGACCGAGGACATCACTGATAGCATTTCTGGGGAGACAGCCTAACATAGTCAAAGAGGACTAGAACCTTCTTGATAGCTATCCTCTTCAAGAAACCCTGCAGGAGGATCTGGCTGGCCCCATTGGTCCTGTGATCATCTCTAGACCTATCACGGAAGCCAGAGTGTGGACCAGGCTCCTGGGCCTTGTCCTGTTGTCAGAGAGAGAGAAGTCTATGCTTGGCAGCCTCGCAGAAATCTGTGGTTTGAGTGGGAGAAGAGCAGTATCCTCCACCAGCAGTGGAATGTCATAGCTAAAAAAAAAAAAAAAAAAAAAAGGCAAAACATGGTGTTAAGTACACAAAAACAACGTGTTCACCGTAGCCCAAAATATGATTCCAGGGCCGTGGGTGCTGTTTCACTGAGAAGGAAAGTGAGGCACAGTGACCCTCCAGAGGTTCTCAGCTAGTGTGTGTGGTAGAGCCAGGATCTAAATTGAGTGTTTCTGAATCCAAAGGCCCTTTATATTGCACTTTTCATCCTTTTGGTTTATAGCCCTCAAAGAAAACTTGGTGATGTGATGGGTGCATGCGAACGGCAGAGTCACAGCATAAGCAGACAACTTACCAAATCCGGCTGAGGCCTGCGTGCCTCTGGGAAAGAAAAGCCCCAGCCATAATGCAAAGAGAGTAAAAGAAGCTAAATCTTGGCTTTTGAGCATTCAGGAGCCCAAGTTCTGATGAAAAAAGCAAGATCTAAATGATCTTTTAAGGATAATTTTCACCATCTGCAATTTTGTTCTGTCACTTGAAGCATAGCCCCACCCCACCCCAACCTGTAGCACACTCCTGGTTCCTTGAGCACCTCCTGTCCTTTAGGATCTGTATCTGGAAGGGAAGGAGATAAGACTGATACCCGTCACATTCACCAGTGTGTCCTCAGTGCTCACAGCGGCTGGCCTGCCATAGGTGCTCTGTGGTACCTACCCAACCGAGCCCAAATGGATGTCCAAAAACCAGCGTGTCCAGGAAGTCCTTCCAAGAGTGCCCATTGTCACCTTGACGTCCCCAAGTTAGGTGATCAGGAACTCCTTCAGCATAATTCCTCACATGGTGGTGACAGCTATAGAAAAGCCATCATGCTTTCTCCCCCAGGAAGCTACTAAGAAGGGATGATAAGGACCTGAATTTACAAAAGGGCGTAGAGATGGAGAGGACACACTGACCCAAGGAAAACAGAATCAACAGGATTCAGTGAACAGTTGGTTACAGGGGGTGAAGGAGAACTTGATTAGTGGGGCCATCAAGTAAGGCAGAAAACTTTCTTCCCTCCCATCCTTTTTACCTGCTGTGTTTTATGTACTGAAAGGAAGGGAAGAGATATCTTCTTTAAACTTCTGAACTTTCTTTTTAACCTTATTATTACATGCCTTTCGTATTAGACACATCAATCAATATCTGGAACATTCTCACCTTACCTGTAAGATCTGTTGTCACTTCCCATTTCTGCTTTTTTAAAAAAATATCTGTTGTAATTTTCTTTGAAAAAGCTTGAAAAATGTATCGCCATCTATATATTTAATATTGACAAAAATGTTTGCTCTTGAAATCTTTGATGTCATTTGAGTGATTTGTACTTTGTGTTATCAGAAAGTAACACATTCATTTGAGTTTGGGTTAGTGGAAGATATTCAGGGCAGCAGATCAGCACCACATGCAGTCCTGATGAAATTTAAGGTGGTTTGGCAATTCATGGTCAGTCTTTAGTATTGAGAAGGCACCCTTATGACAACAAATGTTTTCTTCTAAGAACATTTCAGGCTGTGTGTTTGTTTATTCAGAGGAGGCTGCATTGGTGGTTGGTTTTTTTGTTTTTTTTAGTGTTAGGTTTTGCCTTTCACTTTCTCATCAACTTATTACTCAGTAATTTGAAAAGGAAGCACTTTTCTCCTACAATTAAAGTGATAGTAGCATAAACCAAACAGTAGCAAATACTTGTCTTGACTAATTTTCTGTCACTAATCTTGTTAAATTTTGAGAAGAGAGTTTAAGAGTAGCCTGTAACCACGTGAGAACCGCCACGTACTGCATGGGACTGTGGGGAGATGTTTCAGCCCATGGAAATATGTATCATAGTTTGTGGTTGTGTATCTACATTTTCAGTATAAACAATAAGGACAATTATTATGTATTTAAAAAGACACTCATTTCTAAAATCCTCCTGGCTGACATGAGACGTTCATGCAAATTCCTTCCCTAATTGGGAATTGTTTCCTGGTGGGTGGGATTCCTGGCCCCTGGCCCTTAAGGACACGCATGAGCAGGACTGTACAAAAAGGAAGCTCCAGGCTGCGAATGCTGAATCCCTGTGCCTGAGCCTGTGACTGTGTTTGACTACATTATAGGGAAAAGACTTACTTCCCATCAGTCATGTTTAATGAACAGATTTTCCCATGGCACACTTCAGAGGATCCTTAAGGGGGACAGTTGGGAGAAGGAAAATCACTGGGCTGTGCACTTTCTCCTCTGGGAAGACCCATGCCATTGAGGGTGCATAGGTGACTAAGCGTCCCATTCCTGACAGCAATGTGGCATCTGTTTTCAGACCATCTACCTCTGAGCCGCCCAACAGCTCTAACCCCTACCTTAACTCTTGCTAAGTGTTTCTTTGATGTCCATACTGAGATGAGTGACATCTGTGCAACTGAGTGATGAAAATGTGACTCACGTGCAGTCATCACCCTTAGAATCTGCCATTAGAGCTAGAAAATCACTCACTGTGAGATTTCAGGCTGCATAGAAGCTTGTTTCTGAAGGTAGGTACTGTGGGGGCTGCCTGGAGATCCTCTAAATAGATCCAAGCCTTCAAAAGTTATGACCACACAGAACACTTGGTCATACATAATAAAGAGAGTTGGACTTTCCATAGAAGCTTCAACTTACCATATTTCCCCGAAAATGAGACAGGGTCTTATATTAATTTTTGCTCCAAAAGACGCATTAGAGCTAATTTTTTCATGTACAACAATCTACATTTATTCATGTAAAACAATCTACATTTATTCATTTATTCATGTACAAAAACCTACATTTATTCAAATACAGTCATGTCATCTTCTTCTGGAACGTCGTCATAACTCTCCAAACCCCGAATTCTGCCTTGAATTTCTTGCAACTCCATTTCCTGTAGAACCATTGGCCCCGATCTCTCCTGTCCAGCAATAGAGCTCTCCTGAAATGAGCACTTCTTGTCCATGTAGCCTGCTCGTAGCGCATTGGCAACACAGCTGTCAGTGATTTTATCCCATGAAGTCTTCACCCAAGTCACGACCTCTTGCAGGCGAAGCTTCACAAAGTTTTCACGCGGATTTCTCTCCATTCTATTTTCAATGTAGTCATTGATTTCCATGCGCAAATGGTCCTTGAACGACTTGTTTATTGCAATAGCAAGAGTCTGGAGATAGGCAGTCATTCCTGCGGGAATCATTATTTCATCTATTCTTCTCTCTGCAAGGAAGTTCTTCATGTCTTTAGTGCGGTGAGTGCTGGCTGAATCCCAGACTAGCAGACCTCTTTGGCCACCTCGCAAAACAAGTGGCAGTGTCAAATCGACCCACTTCCTTATGACTGCTTGTGTGCACCAGGCTTTTTCAGTTTCAAGAACATAAATGCCTGAAACACGTTCAACCTTATCTTTCTTGCCCTTAGTGATGATTAGAGGTGGGGCTTTCTTTCCATCCATTCAAATTGCCAAAATACAGGTAACACGTGCACTTTCGTAACCAGTGGAGGGAATGTAGATTGACGAGGCACCCCTCTAATTGTCGTTTGAGATCCTTGCCCATAAACACCGCAGTTTCATCCATAGCAGTCATGTTGGAGAGTTGGCATTTAGAAAAGTCGATGCCACCAACAAAGGACTTGAATGCAAGTGCACATTTAATAACGTTAGTATCTTCCAGCTTGAAGAGTGTTGTCGATCTTCTTAGAGACAGTTCACATCACTGAAGGAAGCCATCCAGCCAGTGTTGTGATGCTTTGAATTCTTCTGGGAATGTTTCTAACTGTGGTGCCATTGCAAGGGTAAATGCTTGAATATCAGCCCTGCGCACAACAAAGCCTTTGCTCTCCTGCCAGCAATCCATTCCCAGATGATGTCTTCCAGCTCAGGAAATAATGGTTGCCGACCTGATCCACACCTGCGCTTCTTGGCATTTCCCTTGTCCACCTGTTGACTGAGGTTATTGTACTCTGCTCGCCATTTTTCAGACCATTCAGAGATCCAACTTCTTCTCTTTGCAGAAAGCCGTAAGATTCTTGCCCCGGGAGTCCTCCATGATTCCTTTCTTGTGCTCGATGGAATAGCTCTTTCTTTTTGCACTCATCTTGTCTGGGAGTCAAAATATCATTTCCTTTAAATCTATCATTAAATCAAGTGTTAACTGAAGACTGTGAGACAAGAATGGCAACAAAAATGATTATAGTTAAGAATGATGGTCCACAAAAGGGACGAAAAATTGCAGGCACCAAAATTCAGAAAATGTTTCTTTATTTCACACGAGTGCATTAAGTACGCCCATTACAACACACGATGTATTGAATTATGAAGATTCATATTAGACACAACCATGTCCATTTGTTATCAAGTGAGCACGTTATTCGTGCATTGTGTCTATACTCCGATTAGTCATTTGGCAATAAGTCTCGAGTTCATCTGTTTACATAGGTGTTTAGCTCTCGTCCAAAGGCGCCTGCTTGGGTATTTACAAACCTCCTGAATTATAATTTATATCATCATTTATTTTAAGTATTAATGTCAATCATATTATTTATTTATATTATGTATTAATATTATTCTTTTATAATTCAATACATCTGTCGTGTGTTGCAATGGATGTACTAAATGCGTCCGTCTGGCTGACGATCTTAACTGGGGCTTATTTTGGGGGTAGGGCTTATATTATCAGCAACCTGAAAAATCATGCTAGGGCTTATTTTTCGGTTAGGTCTTATTTTCAGGGAACTACAGTACCATTGAAAGAGAACCCCATCCCCTTCTTTCTTTGTTCTTTGTCTTTGTCCCTTCCGCTGTCTGTCTGGAATTTAAGCCCTACCATCATTTTAACTTCTAATATGTTTGGGGCTTTAAGCCATAAAAGACAATCTATAACAGCATAAGTGATCTGAGCCATTACCGCAGCAGCAGGATGTTGAATGATTAGTATGCAGAAGATCTCACCTGAGTCCTGATGTCATGCTGTGCCCTGGAGGTTAAGGCACCTCATTCCGTTTCACACACCGCTGGTGCAATTCACCGGGCAGCAGGTCAGTTAAATTCTTTAACTAGGGATCCATTAGATCCTCAAAACAGCTGCTGCCTCTATGTTACCTAATTAAACAGCCAGCACAGTACCTAAGACATAGCAGGCGCTCAGTAAATGTGCTTTTCTCCCACTTCATTTTTCTCTGAAAGCCAAACTCATCTAAGAGAATTAAAAGGCATTCTCTTGTGCTTGAGAGGTATAGGCTCTAATTGGGTGACAGTAAGAGCACATTATTTACAAATACACGCAAATAGATGATGGTGTTTGTAAAAATTCATTATCTCAGTACTGAAGTAATAGCACCATGATCCTGACTGGAGTGCTGTCCGCAGAAACATAGATTTAAACGGGTCCTTAGCCAAAGTGGGAGATTGGGACGGCAGTTCAGAAGAAGGAAAGGATTCCAAGGGGGTGAAATGGCATGAGAAAACACACGGAAGCAGGACTCAGAAATCTCCATGTGGGTGATCACCAAACAGATGACCTGGGCTGGACCAGCCTCACCACCTTGGGGCACATCGAGACGTACCCACACGTCCTGTTCCCTCTACTCCCCCACACTCATTCTCTAGGCCTTAGCTTAGGTGTTCTCCCTATGGCCAGCACCATACCTTCAACCAAGTCTCGGCGGTGCCTCTAACAGCACTGGTCCTCTAACAGTACTCTCTGCCTTCTACCGTCATTGACACACTATATTGTTGTGGCCATTGGACTTCTAGCCCCTTAAAAGGACAAAGACCATGTCTTGCTCACTCATGCCTGCGTCCTTGGCACCTGGAGTAGGGCCTCAGTGAATATCTGTGGGAGGTGCATAGATAAGGCTCGCCAAGTGGAGGAGGTACAGATGAGAGAAGGTTCTGAACTACGGCTGGGACTCTCATGCACAACTTGAGTACTAGTCCTTAGGTGGCCCCTTAGTAAAACCTCCACACATTATACGTATCCTATAAAGCAGGACAAACGCAATCTACAATCTTTGGGAATGGGCCCCCAGCTGAATTAAATTAAAATAAAGCAGGTGGATAGAGCACAGTCAGCAATCCATGTAGAGATAGCATGGAAACACTGAGGCTCATTTAGGAAATGCATTTGAATTTCCTTTCACTGCCATTTTTACAGCTGGGGAGAGCAACCTCTTGTTTTTTCTTATTTGATCTCTTGAGCCACCCACATTAGACAAGACCATACAAGGCTTTTACCATTGACTTGATCATAACAATCCAGTTTCCTAAAGATAAAGCATAAGAAAAGACAGTTTGAAAGTAGAACCTCTCAGTTTTATAGTTTTTCAGTGATACTGATGAAAAGAAGAAGCAAGGGAAATATTGACCAATCAATAACTCTTACAGAAAACATTTTTGGGAGGCTTCCCCATAAAAATGACAGTATCCTTTTAAGAGGGCACCCAAGCCCTTGCCCTTGAGGCCTTCATACATCGTTCAGCCCCCTACACTCCTTTCCCCACACGGAAACTACTGGTTGTCCTATCAGCCTGACTCCTGGTATGGGGATTCATGCACTGACATTTCCAAGGGCCCATCACTTGGGAAGCACAGAAGAAAGGAAGCTGTTACTCTAACAAGTGACATGAACAGCCTTCTACATGAGCAGTGTATGATGGATTTAAATTTTACCTTTTTGTTGTTGATTATTTATTAACTACAATGGAAGAGCTGGAAAGCCCTCACTTAGTGACAATTATCATTATTAATATAAATAAATGGAGAAAGATTGAGCATGGATGGAGAAGAAGGGTTTCCATTGCAATAGCAATCTGAAAGACCTGGGCACAACTTCAGTTCTCATACAGACACAGTACAACCTTTACACTAGTGTCGTCTTTTAGAAATTAGAGTAGGTTTTGGGATTAAAACAGTGGTCCCTGAACCTAAAAATTATGACCTGTCCTCCTTGCTTCGTTCTACTAGCAGGTCACCCCTCATTCCTTTCTGGAAACAGACCTCCTGCCTTCTCAGAAAACTATCAATTATCCCTCCACCTCTTCCTCAGCCCTCCTTCACAGCTCTTTCCCATCAACATCATTTTCAAATCCAACCATCTTTGTTTTAATGTCCCACACACACACACACACACACACCCCAGACCCTGCCCTTCCTTTCATTTCCCTGCCCTGTCAGACAGTGCCAACGAGTTGCCTCTCCTCACCCTCCCCCTTTCCTTAGTCCCTGCCCTCTTCACCTCACACTTGTCTACCCCATCGGCTCCTTCCAAGGGGCTCTTTCTAACATCCCCGGGGACCTGCAAGGTACTAAACTCGATGGACCTGTTTCCATTCTCTAATCCTCTTTAACATCTCCCCAACATCTGGCAGTGTTGATACTCCCTCCCTACCTTGGCACAACTCTTCCCTCATTTTCTGAGGTCCAGCCATTTACAGTTTGCCTGCTTCTTCCCAGACATCTCCTCCTCACTTTTTGCAGACTTGATTTGCCCTCCCTGTGGGTGGTTTCCTCTGGAGGATATAGCAGCTGGAGTGTCAATGGCTCCAGAAAACATCATCTCTTCTGTTATCCAGAAGACAGAGTGGGAGTAGGAGATCTAGAGGGATCTAATGGGATTTTAGGGGAGATGGGCAGAGCAGAAACCCTGGGGCAGAGCTCCGGCTGGGTCAGAGTGGAGCCCTGGCAGGTACTGAAGAGAGAGCCGCTGGGGTGGGCCTTGGTTGGTCAGTGTATGGCTTATGATTTTATTTCCTTCATTATTGCATTGTGTGTTTTTCCCTAGTTACTCCAGCTCCTAATTTAAACTCCAATCATTCCACAGTAATTGTCAGAAACCCCAGCAATTTCCCACCCTCCACTATCCCCACCCCCTCCATTTCACAGTTAGTCCTGTCTGCTCTTTCTTTGGGACAGTCTGTGGGACCTTTGGGTCTCAATACACATGAGCTTCTGCTCTGGTAAATTGTCTTGATTTACCTCAAGATTAAGTATTTGTTCTGCTCTATGTCTCTCTTCTCTCTCTGGAAATACCGTTGTACTCTCTTATACTGTTTTAGCTGATTATTTTGTCATTTACCCCAGAGTTTCTAAATAACGTATTTTTATTGCTGGCTCTTGATTTTTTTTTCCCTTCTAGACATTATCTATTATCCTCCTTTTATTCAAAACAAGCATTTTGTTCTCTTTTCCTTCCCTTGCCCCATCCTTCCATTCTCTTAATACGCTATTGTTATATTTTAATTTTAATTTAGCTTCATATTTAGTGTTAAATGATCATGACTGATCAATGCTATTCATATCAGTAAACCATAATTACTTTTCCTTTTCTATACAATTGTCATTTGTTTACCATGAAGCTAATAATTACTCTTTGTCCATTTGCCTTATTTTCTATATATTTATCACTAACTACCCCAAACTTTGCCCCAGCTATCTAAATCGGCTTTGACGTTAAGTGAAACAACATATAACAAAACCAATTTACCACAGGCTAATTGATATAAACAAGAGTTAACTTCCCACAGCATATTTCTGGTCACAAAAACATCACCAAACTTCTATGTGAAGACCCAAAACACTTCTAATATGAAGCACTGAAATAAATGTGAGCTATACATACATTTAAGAAAAATTACTAAAAACAAGTAAGATCATTCTTTTCCGCCCCACTTATTCCAGTGCAGGACCCCGGTTGGCCAGAGCCCATCCCTGCAGCTCAGGTGCAAGCCCCACCCTGGACAGGAGCCTTCCATCGCACGCCACTCACTCACACATACCCACCCTCACTCAGACAGACTGGGACAGTGTAGACATGTGCACATCTTTGGGACACGGGAGGAAACCAGTATACCCAGAGAAAACCCTTGCAGACATGGGAAGAATGTGCACACCCAAACAGACAGTGGCGCCAGCCGAAAATCAATTGTTTTTTTTCTCATCAACATTATGACAAAACATTATTTGAGGACCTACTGTATATCTGAAAATATCTTTATTCTATCTTCAAAATTAATAAGATAGCTGATATATGCATTTCTAGTTCAGAAATAATTTTCCTTCAGAATTTTGAAGGCATTGCTCCATTGCCTTTTAATTTGCAGTACTGCTGTGGGACATTCAGAACCACTCTGACTCAGTCCCGGTGTGTTCTCTCTGGAAGTCGTCAGACCTTCTCTTCGTCCCAGTATTCTGAAAGTTCATGTGACGTGGGTCTAGTCCCCTCCATTATTTGGAGCACTCTTTTGGGCTCTTTCTGTCTGGAAATGCGTCTTCTTTTGCTCTGATCAATTTCTTGATTTATTTTAAGATAATTATTAGCTCTGTTCCATTTTTTTCTGTGCTCTCTGGAAATCCTATTATACTGACCTCTTGAGGCCATCTTCTGCTTTTTTTTAATCCTCCCGTTTTTTTGTGTTCTTTTTGTTTTGTTTTTTTAATTATTTATCATTATTAGTTTCAGGTGTACAAAACAATGTAATAGACATTTACACCCCTCACAAAGTGATAATCCCCCTCACCCAATCTACTACCCCTCTGGCATTGCACTTAACCGTTATATTTCCACTGTCTCTATTCCTTATGCTATACTCCACTACACACACACACACACACACGTGTGTGTGTGTGTGTGTGTGTGTGTATAAAATTATAGTTAACATTCATTATTATTCAGCTTCAGGTGGGCAGTGCAGTGATCAGGTACCTACACCGTCCCTGAAGTTGTCTCCCTAATAAGACAAGTGTCCGTCGGATACCCTACAAAATCTTTACAACATTATTGATTATATTCCCCAAACTGTCTTTCATATCCCCATGGCAATCTTGTGGTTACTGATTGTGTTTTCTAATCCCCTCACCTTCTCTCCCATCCTCACCCCTCCTCCCATCTAGCAACCCTCAGTTTTTCCTCTATGTCTCTGAGACTGTTTCTGATTAGTTTACTCATTTATTCTGTTCTTTAGATTCCACATATAAGTGAGATCATATGGTATTTGTCTTTCTCTGTCTGACTTATTTCACTTAGCATAATGTTTTCTAGGTCCATCTATACCATTGCAAATGGTAAGATTTCATTCTTTATACTTCTGGTTTTTCACATCTAATCTTTTTGCTCTACTTTCTGGGAGACTTTTTCAACTTTATTTTCAAAATCTTCTCTTGAATTTTTAATTTCTGAATTGTTTTCAATTTCTAAGCTCTTTTAAAATTATTTGTTATTATATAGTGTCTTGTTTTTGTTTCTTTGATATCTTTCCTTGTGTCTCTGAAAATATTAATGGTGGAGCATATGACTTTATGTTTTGTTTTGTTTTGTTAATTATCTTCCCTGTTTGTTCTATTTCCTCCAAGTTACTGTTTTTCAATTTGTTTGTTGTGATTTCTGTGTTTCATATATGGTGTTTTCCTCACGTGTCTGTCTGGGAATCCTTGTTTTGTGCTCATGTTTAAAAGTAGGGCTTAAAATGCTAATTGGGAGTTTCTGAGAACATAGTCAGAGCATGTTGATTGTGTCATTGCAGGGTGACATGACAAGGGCCGTTTAATCAGAGACTTTCTGATGCCCAGAGAAGAGGCCCCAGTCTCCTCCCTAGAAAGAGATAAGCCTGATGGCCAGCACGCTGGGGCTGGCTGGGGAGTCTCAGCACTCAGCATTCACTTACTTTTTCCTCCTATTTCAGCATGGTGACTCCATTTTTCACTCGACCCAGTGATCTTCAATCGTGGGACCTTCTTCTCCAGAAAGATTGAGGCAGTTGCCAAGTGCTATAGAATCCCAGAGGGGATTAGGCATCAGACTTCTTCTCAAGGAGAACTGTAATCCATCCACATATCCTGAGCATTTGTGGGCTCCTGCAAGTTATATTAGGTTCATTCTCAGCTTCCCCACTCTGGCTTAGAAGTCTGTTTCCCAGTGCTCATGCTAAGTCCTTTCACACTCATCCATCTGCTTTCCAGCTTCCAGAATTTGGTCTCTCTTCCCTGTTCTTTCAGTCCTTGTGAGTTAGTTCCTTTTTTGAAAGGGGTCTTGGGAAGAAGCAAATGTGTGTGCAAACTACTGTCTTTGTCTGGAACCTAATAATTCTTCCAGGACTACTTTGTGTCATTTACTAAATTTTAGCCTGGGACAACCTCCTAATGAAGTAGTATTTCTTAAAATAATCCCTGAGAGCTTTTGTGATATTCAGGTTGCTACGAGGAGTGCTTCGCCCCCTCCCCTACTTTATCTGTGTCACTTAAACTTAACTTACACAGTTGACTTTGCTTTTGTTGTTTAAGGAATCCCTTAAAGGGATTCCTAGCTGAGATTTTAATAGCACCTCATCTTGCTTTATTGTGCTTCATTCTGTTATTCTTCGATGCTTTCTATCGCTTTGTAATGCTTATTAGGAGCCAACAATTTATTTTAAAAATTGAGTTATACGGGATTGCTGTTCAGTGAGCTGTTGATCTAAAAACAGTGGGTAGCAGTTCCTGTTAATTAGCTAAATCTTCTACTCCCTGTCAAGGTGCTGTCGTTTCATGAACACAGCATCTCTGCTTTGAGTAATAACATTACTTGTGAAGACAAGTTAGCTGGTACCTTTTACTTGTTAATACAAGTGTTTCATGTATTGTTGTAACTGAATGTTTTGGGCCCTTGGCCGAAACTTTTGTTTACTGCCCTCATGTAGACCTAGTGCAAATTAGAAAGTGTTTTTTGCCAACTCAGTTCTGCTTTGAGCCATTTCCTGGTTACGGTTGATTATTCAGTGCAGCTATATCAATCGTAGGGGCAATGTCATGCCATTAGAGATGGTTTGGACAGTAAACAGCATTTGCAAAATGGCAGCCGAGCAGACAATATTCAGACAGATGCAATCTTTTCCTATTTCAGCTACTGTACAAATGCCAAATGTTAGCATATGACTGCAGAGCAATCAAACGGAATCAGTAGTAGACAGGAAAATTACAGCTGATCCAGCAATGCAACCAATTGGTGTGAACAGAAATTAAATGCTTGCCTTTAATTGAGGGTGACGATATACAATTAACTCATCCCCTAAAGCAAGGAGCGGGAACCTATGACCTACAGGCCAAAGCCCACCTGAGGCCTGTTTTTACTTATCCTCTAAGGAGATTTTCACTGTTCTAAGGGGTAGTTTAACAACAACAATAACAACAAAGAGGATGTTGACGGAGAAGAGAAAGAGGAGGAGGAAGAAAAGAAAGGAGAAGGAGGAAAATGTAGCAGAGACTGTATGTCATCTGTAAAGCCTAAAATGTTTACTTTCTAGCTTTTTACAGAAACAGTTTGCCAGGCCGCGGTCTAGCCAGCACTGGCTTAGTCTCATTCCTTTCCTGTCCGACATGCTCCTTCCCCAGTCAGGGAAAGTTCTCCAAGTGTTTCCCAAGGCTTTAGCAACTTAAACATGTATGTGTGTTTGTGTGTGGTTTCAAACAAAGTTTAATTATATAGATTCTATATATGGAATCATCATTTCTCAAGTTTGTGACACCTAAACAGACTTACCAATATGAAAGGCAGCGTCATATGTATGTGTGCACCTAAGTCAGCATGACCCATCTTAGGTTACATACCTAGCTACAACTGGAAAAAACACCAAAATTACGAATAGTACTTTTATAAACCCTTTGGCTTAGTTGGAGATACTGTCAGAAAGGTATATATTGAACTTGTTTCTCTTTGAGAGTATAAAATGTTAACAAAAATAAAATTAAAACATGCTTTTACCATACAAATATATTTTTGTTTACTGAAAGCCTAACCAAAGAAAGGTTTCATTTAAATAATTAACTTTAGAATTAGGTAATTTTTTTAAAACGAAAGTTTTACCAGTTATTCTCCCTTACTATGGATATTAGCCAAAATTTGATCGTTATCAATAAAAGATGTACAGAGTTCAGCATTACTTTAGGTTTTCTCATTATACAGAATTTTTAGTCTGCATACTCTAGAACATCCACAAACCATTTATAGATGAATTTTCCAAAAACTTAGCTCTGATCCTGCCAAATCAGTCTAATTGACAGTAAGAAATTAAACCAAACAAGGAAATTATCAAACATTCCTATTTGAATCAATTAATATGAAAGTCTTGGAAAACGCCAGTGGTACAGTTTCATATTGTTCAACAAATTATTCTATAATGTAATATGATTCTCTCTGTTGTGGGATGTTTTTCATATTTGCCTTGAATCCACTGGCAAATTTAGCATACTTATAAATTGATTTTCCAATTATGAAATATTATCCCTGTTATCAAAAAGTGAATTGAGAATGAAACATTCAGATCATTGCTTAAAATAAAGCTTGTGAGATAAGTTTATGTCTCTAATACCCAACCTATGTCCAAAATATAACCATGATCAACATTTAATGTTCATCTTCAATAGCACTTGTAAATCACATAGTTGAGTAACTAATTTAATGTTCTATTCTTCCCTTTAATCCCCACTATGACTCAGATCCAGGAGCACATCAAATCATCCTGTTGTCATAGGATTCATCTCCAGCTGATAAAGCAAACCAGTTCTGAGGATAAACATTGAAGTCAAACATTACTTTCTAATTTCTTTTCTTCCTTGGCCCAAAAGGTTCATTTCTAAAAATAATTCAAATTACATAGTATTTTCTGTCTTTTGGCTATTGGATTGTAGAAATCCAGAGGTCAGCATTAAGCCAGTGGCTTTATTTCTTTATAAAATGAGAACATAAAATGGAATTCCAGCAAAAAGCTGACCTTGAAGCTCCTGAGCATATCCTGTGTGGTGCATGAGGTGGACTTCAGGGGGCCATTATTGGGATCCTTAACTGGTGTCAACTGTAGATGTTTAAGGAAGCAAAACTTGAGTCCAAATAACAATAAAATAGCTAATTTCCAGTCAAGATGGCAGGGTAGGTACACACTGTGCTTGCCTCCTCTCTCAACCATATCAAAATTATAACTAAACTACAGAACAACCATCATTGAAAATCACCTGAAGTCTAGCTGAACAGAAGTCTTACAACTAAAGAAATACAGAAGAAGCCATCACGAGACTGGTAGGAGGTGTAGAGATGTGGAAAAGGCTATCCCCACACCCACATATGACTATAAAAATCTGGAGGGATATCTCAGCTGCAGAGGCCCCACATGAAGAGTAAGGGATCCCACACCAGATTCCCCAGCTCAGGGTTCCAATGCCAGGGAGAGAAATCCCCATAACTTCTGGGTGTGAAAATCAACAGAGATTGGCACTGAGTGAGACAAGGGCAATTGCTGTCCCAGATGTTTCTTTTAAAGGTCTCACACATGGACTCACTGATGGACTCACTCTCTCTGACGTGGGACAACACCTCAAAAGGTGGCAGGGACATACAGGGAGGAATTCAGTTGTCTGGCTTTAAAGCAAGGACTGGAGGGGCAGCTTTATTCCAGACAGAAGGCTGCTGGAGGCCGTAGTTTCTTTGTTGAGCCTTCCCTCCACCCAGTAGGCAGACACAGGCAGCCTCTATATCTGAGTTTCCATCAAGCTGGCTAACACCATTCACCCCACCCTGGTGATTCCCTAAGACCCCTCCCTACCCAAATTTCAGGCCCACCCAAGCTGCTTCCAGTGGCTTTTCTGTACAAACAGCCTGTCTTGGCTCATGCTGCAGACTTTCCTAAAATCTCTCCAAGGTTCACAAAACACAAAGAAGCAGGATCTGACCTCAATATGCCGCATCCCTCTTGCTAAGCAGCCCCAAGCCTGGCAATGGTGACTGTGGGCCTCAGTTCTCAGCTTAGCCCCTCCCAGGCACCTGCATGCCAAGAATGGGTGGCATCTATATGTGGATTTCTTTGTGGCTTCATCCAGGTGGCTCTGGGCAGGGCTCAAGCAAAGGATGAACTTGGTCTGTAGCAGGGCCCCTCTCAGGAGGCCCCAGCACCGGCACACTTGGTAACCTGCTTTAGACCCTCAACAGCCTCCATAGATGACACACCCAAAGGGAAGACTGGGCAGGCACCAGAGCCCTACTAAAGCAAATCCTGCTCCATAGGATCAGCCCCTGCACAACAGTCGTCACAGCCAGTCCTCAGAACCAATCACCCTGAGGGTCAGTCCCTCCCACTGATGTGCAAACAGCAACTAAAGCTCAACTACAGCAGGAGAGCACACACAACCCACTCAAGTGACACACCTGGAGCACATGGCTCAGGTGACAAGGGACACTGCACCACTGGGCCCCACAGGACAGCTACTACATAAGGCCACTCTACTAAGACCAGGAAACATAGCAGCTCTACCTAATACATAGAAACAAACACATGGAGGCAGCCAAAATGGGGAGATAAAGAAACATGTCCCAAATGAAAGAACATAACAAAGCTCCAGAAAAAGAACTAAACGAGATGGAAGCAATCTGCCAGATGCAGAGCTCCAAACACTGGTTATAAGGATGCTCAGTGATCTCATTGAAACTTCAACAAAGAGATAGGAAACATAAAAATGGAGATTAAAAAAAAAAAAAAACCATAAAAAAGAACCAGTCAGAACTAAAGACTGCAATAACTGAAATAAAGAATACATTATAGGGAATCAGCAGTAGATTAGATGAAGCAGACGTTCGAATCAGCAAATTAGAAGATAAGGTAGCAGAAAACACCCAATCAGAACAGCAAAAAGAAAAGAAAAATCAAAAAAACAATAGGTAGTTTAAGGGACTTCTGGGATAACATCAGGCATACCAACATTTGCATCATAGGAGTACCAGAAGTAGAAGAAAGAAAGCAAGAAATTGAAAACCTATTTGAAGAAATAATGACTGAAAACTTCCCTAATTTGTTGAAGTAAATAGACATACAAGCCCAGGAAACACAGAGTCCCAAACAAGATGAAGCCAAAGAGGCCGACACCAAGACACATCGTAATTAAAATGTCAAAGGTTAAAGACAAAAAGATAATCTTAAAAGCAGCAAGAGAAAAGCAGTTAGTTACCTGCAAGGGGACTTCCATAAGACTGTCATCTGATTTCTCAACAGAAACTTTTCAGGCCAGAAGGGATTGGCACAAAATAGTCAAAGTGATGAAGAACAAGGAACTACAACCAAGATTACTCTACCCAGCAAGGCTATCATTTAAAACTGAAGGAGCGATAAAGAGCTTCCTAGACAAGAAATGCTGATGGAGTTCATCACCACCACACCAGTATTACAAGAAATGTTAAAGGGACTTCTTGAAAGAGAAAGAAGAGGAGGAGGAGGAGGAGGAGGAGGAGGAGAAAGGGGAGGAGAAGGAGGAGAAGAAAGCTAAAAAAATATGAATTATAAAATGGCACTAATTACATACGAGGTCTGACAATTAAGTTTGCAAACTCATTGTGAAAAGAAATGCTATGTACCTCATTGCTGAAAATCACTACAGTCATCTTCAAAGTACTCCCCTTGGGAAGCTATGCACCAACACCAGTGTCTAGTCCACCCTTCAAAGCAATTTTGGAACTATTTTTCTGGAATGGCCATCAGAGCTGTCATCGTATCACTATTGATGTCCTGAATGTCATCAAAATGTCTTCCTTTCAATATTTCTTTTATCTTTGGGTAAAGAAAGAAGTCATTGGGGGCCAGATCAGGTGAGTAGGGAGGGTGTTCCAATACAGTTATTTGTTTGCTGGCTAACAACTCCCTCACAGACAGTGCCATGTGAGCTGGTGCATTGTCGTGATGCAAGAGCCATGAATTGTAGGTGCAAAGTTCAGGTCATCTAACTTTTTCATGCAGCCTTTTCAGCACTTCCAAATAGTAAACTTGGTTAACTGTTTATCTAGTTGAAACAAATTCATAATTAATAATCCCTCTGATGTCAACAAAGGTTAGCAACATCGTTGCAACAAGTTCTCGAACTTCTTTGTCAGAACTCGGTATATATGAACAATTACTTTCAATGTAAATGGGTTAAATGCTTCAATGAAAAGACATAGCATGGCTGAATAGATAGGAAGCAAGACCCTTACATATGCTGCCTACACGAGACTCATTTCAGATTGAAAGTTACATACAGACTGGAATTAAAGGGATATAAAAAGATATTTCATGAAAATGGAAACGAAAAGAAAAAAAAAACCTGAGGTAGCAATACTTATACCAGACAAAACAGACTTTAAACCAAAGGCTATCACGAGACAAAAAAGGATCTAGTAATCCCACCTCTGGATATTTATGCTGCATCCATATGTTTACATATGGAGTAAACTACATATGTAAACATATGGATGCAGCATTGTGTACAATGGTAAACATATGGATGCATGTGTTTACAATAGCCAAGATATAGAGGCAACCTGCGTATGCATCAATGAATGAATGGATAAAAAAAGATGTGGTACATATGTATAGAATGAAACATTACTCAGCCATAAAGAGAAGGAAGTATTGCCATCTGCAACAATGTGGATGTATCTAAAGGGTGTCGTGCTGAGCGGAGCGAGCAGGCAGAGAAAGACAGATGCCGTATGATTTAACTTACATGGGGAATCTAAAGGACAGAATAAACAAAACAAACTCATAGATAGAGAAAACATTTGGGGGTTGCCAGATGGGAGAGGGGCTGAGGGGATAGGTGAAGAAAAGTGAAGGGGTTAAGAAGTACAAATTGGTTGTTACAAAGTAGTCATGGGGAAGTAATGTACAGCATAGGAAATATGGTTGATAATATTGAAACAACTATGCATGGTGCCAGGTGGGTACTAGACTTATCGGGGGCAGAGGGTAATCACTTTATAAATTATAAATGTCTACCCACTATGCCGTACACCTGAAACTAATATAATATTGTGTGTCAACTGTAATTGAAAAATTTTTTAAATATATTTAAAAATAATAATAATAACATTATAGCTGAACCAAAGGAAGTAGAGAGATGCTAATATACCTTCTCTTTGCAGGAAGTAAACCAATTAATTGTTCACTTTTTGGAGATTTAATCATCTGAGATTTATTAATGAGGCCCACTGCTGACTCGGTAGAGTAAGGAAATTTATATGTAATACAGCAATGAAATAGATGGTTAATTAGGGTATGAAAGTTACTCAAACTGAAATGCATTGAATTAATAACAAATATCCCTACAAAAATTTTAAAATATAAAGAAGGGAGATTCAGAAGAAATTAATTAATTCATAATAATTAACTTTATCAAGAATAGTCTAAAGAAGTGCAAAATTTAAAATTCCTGAAAGTTGCCCAATTACTTATTCTCAATAACCTGTTGATTTCTAAAGTCTCATTTCTGAATCCATCATGATTTTCTTTTCTTTCTAAGAAATCAAACGTTCTGGAAAGGCTTTGAACGTCACTGTTTCCCTAATAACAGTTCAACTTCAGCCTGTGTTCCTGCACTTAATGAGCTTCCACGCTCCTGCAGGGAAAAGGCTGAGCCATCTTGAGGGAGTACAGCTTTGCCAAATGCTCTCAAGCAATTACAGGCTGATTGTTTACCTTCTTTACAGGTGGGAAGGAAAGAATGAAAACGAAGTGGGCAGATGTAAAGAGACCGGCAAAGTTCACGTGACTGTGGATCTCAAATACTACCGACCAACTGAAGTGGTAAGGAGTCCTGGCCGCCCAGCATATGGCTGCATTTGGCCAGCTGGCTGGGAAAATACTGTCACTGAATACCCAAAGCCAACCTTCAGAGCTTTCCACTGGGCTCGCTGGCATCCTTCAGCGGGCACTTCCCAAACCAGAGTACAGTGCTTTGAATTTGAGATGTATTCTCACCACAAAATCGATTGCTTTAAAAAGGAAAACAAGGGTAAAATACACCCAAGGAAATAGTTGGTTTCAGAAATGGAGACGCATATCAATGAGCCTCAATGTGTTAGTCTTCTGCTTTGACTGCTGGCCCCCGGTACCTACTTCCTTTGACTGACAAGGCCCTCCACAACCTGCAGGATCTCGAGATCTGGAGTGCTTACCTACATCTGCAGTGCACACACAGGCACGCACACACGCATACACAAACGTAAGTCATAAATGGTCTCCCTACACATTTGTTAACACTGAGCTCAAGTGAATCCTTTTCTGGACAAAATACCACTAGCACTGAAATTTCTACTCCTTCCTTTGTATCTCCATTATACACTGTAGATAATTATAACACCTATTATAATTTATTATACTCGTTTGTTTACACGTCTTTCTCCTTTTACCAAACCGTGAACTCTTCTAGGATAAGGAGCTTTTTTTTAATATCTTCAAATATAACAAAGTAGGTGCTTCATAAATATTGATTAATAGGTAGATGGATGGATAAATGAATGAATTTATAAATACAGAGGTTCCTGTGTTAAGAAATGACCTATGGATTGTTAGGACATAACATCTGCCTTTCCTAAATTTATACAACCTTTCGGCTTGGTGTTGTCACTTTAATGTGGTCCACGTTCACTCTGGTGACAAAACTCACCATGTTATATACCTAAACATAACAGAAAGCAGACTTTTCCGAGACAAATGTTCAAATATGATGGCTACCTAATGAAATGTACATTAACTGTGAAAATAGAATCCCTTGAACCTGTTTTACCTGTGTTTTGAACCAAATTCCCATGTGTAGTACAAGCTTTCAGAGATTAGGAAAACCCCAGCGAAGAGAGATTGAAAGTGCATATGTCATCAGTAACCACCCTTTAAAATGTCTTGTTTCAAACAAAGAAAAACTTCATTTCACGCACTCTTACACACAGGAGGAAATAAAAAGGAAAGGAAATAAGCAGTGTTTAGAGACAGGCTGCAGTGTCTCGGCACTGCCCTGGCACAGGGCGTGGCTGGGTCTGGGACACACAGGGAACAATGGCTCCCTGTGCTAATGGCTCGTGGGTGTGCCAAGGAGAGGATGTGCTGTGTCTCTGGGGGAGGAAGATATGGCACACTCCTGCTGACACAGCAACAAGG
This sequence comes from Rhinolophus hipposideros, assembly GCF_964194185.1. Lineage (NCBI taxonomy): Eukaryota > Metazoa > Chordata > Mammalia > Chiroptera > Rhinolophidae > Rhinolophus > Rhinolophus hipposideros. The sequence continues at coordinate 2,750,675 of NC_138054.1, read as the reverse complement.
CCTGTCTGCGGAGCCCCCAGCCAGGCTGCATTCGTTTCCCTGTCCTCGAGGTGCCGCAGCATGTCACTTTGCTGGAATGTCATACAGATCACATAAAGAGGCAGATTTGTTTCTGTGCTAACAAAAATTGTCATCTCAGAGTGGAAAATTTACTGAGCCAACAGAAACCTCAATCCTTATAACAATTTAAACACGGTTCTTTCTCTTTCTGGAGACCGAATAGTTTCCAAAGCTAGGAAGTCATTAAGAATGGCTTGTCTGTCATTCTCACTTAGGCCAGGTGTGGGATTGATAAGAGCACAGAACAAAAGGATTTGCTGAACAGGAAAAGGACCCTTGGACTAACAAGACAGTTCTTGAAGTTGCTCCCTATCAGCCCCTTTCCCGTCCTGATACTGCACCCCTCGTCATTTCTTTAGTTCATTCAGATGTCATTATCATACCTGTTCTGCAACTCCATCTGCACTAAAGTTGTTTGAACATAAGAGTGGTGTCTTATTTCATAATCTTGCTTTATTTGTTCACTGATCTAGCTCTCACCCCAGAATCCTTTTATTGCTTGATTTTGGATGTTTAACTGCATTTCATCTTTCTAAGCCTCTAGGCTGCATTAATTTTGCTCACTCCACTTCAACTGGGTTTTCTGTTGGGCAAGATTTTCTTGTACAGTGAGACTAAACTTTTAACCTCATTCCTCAGAACGGAGTTTTCCCCAAACTTGGATCAGCTTGACAGCCTTATATTGAATTGCCTTAGGGGTAGTAGCATTCATCTAGTTGAAAGGTGACCAGTACTGAACACTGACTTGTAAAGGAGCTTTCACTTAGGTGTGGGCCTTGATAGCCAACACATCCAGAGAGCCCCAAAACCACCAAGCGTCTCTGAGGTTTATCAGCACTTAATATAGGGGAGACATGGAATTCTCCCTGGTCTAAACTATCCTTGCCCACTCAGTGTCTAAGTTCATCCAACATGCCAGAGACTTCTCTCCATTCTTGCTCAGATTCTGTAAAAGCTTGCTATCCTGATGAGCTTTTATCATGTGTATTTCCCCAAGATCTTCAGCACACAGGGCACTCCAAAGCCAGGAGCTTAGACTAGACCTTCTGAGAGTCAGATGGTTTCCTAATGACTGATGGCAAAAAACATAAAGAAAATTTGAAAATAAAAAAGTGATAAGGACATATCAAGTCTCCAAACACCAGTATCCTAAAGCAGGATGAAAGGGACATGGAGCTTTGTGTCTTTTTTTGAATAAGATTCAGACAAGCCTTAAGAAAGGCTCCTTGCTCCACATAGGCCAGCTCTAACCCAAAAGAGGCCACCATAGGTCCACACAGAGCATACTGCCACATGTGCCAACAATCATTGTCCCCATTGACACACAAAACCTTAACTACTGCTTCTGTATCTACATGAAGAGTCTTGAAAGTTTTTGTTCTGAACTACGGACTCCAGCACCCAGTTAGAACTGAATGAAGTCACAGTTTTTGCTTCTCTACCTATAAACCTTGGGGGCTTCCTTTGAACATTTAGGAGTTTTGCTACTATGGACAGTTTGATCCTGAACATTAAACTTTGAATTTCCCATTGCCCCTGAATTCCAGTATTTTGTGATGGTGTTATTAGCACTTGAATTCTGTGCCTCTGAAAACTGTCTTGTATGTAGTTTTCTGTATGTGCATGTGTTTACACACAGATTCATTGCATTGTGCATTCATTCATAGAGAAGTAGGGTTGTGCTTATGTATGGGCCCCAGGGCCAGACTGTCTGAATTGTCAAGTACTAGCTGTGTGACTTTGGGCAAGTTACTTCTCAGTGCCTCTGTTTCCTCCTCTCTAAAAATGGGATTGATGATAGAACTTCTTTCAAAGAATTGTTGAAGAATAATAGTCAAGTATACAACATGCTTATTAGAACAGTATCTGGCACACAGTAAAAAACCCAGTGTTGATGCTGTGACTGATATTTAGTTATGCATTCAGGTATTTACCAAACACTCTGTTAGACCCTGGGAATACCCTTGTATGCACAAGACAGACACATCCCCTGCCTTTGTGGAGACTGTAGATATAGAGGTCTAGATCTATTCTTAAGTCTAGTAAGTTTTGAAAAGTAGAATGACATCATTGGTGAACTGTGTAGATTAACCAATAAAAAATAGATAAGGTATAGTCAAGGTATATTAGCAAACAATATGTTCTTAATATGTTTTTATTCTTGTTTTATCTTAATTTTCCTCCTTTTTGATCCTCTTTCTTAAGATTAAATAGTTATTCAGTGGTATGGTAGTATCATGTAAGAAAATTGATACTGAACTATTACATATTTTAAAATAACCACAAAGGTGTCATCTTTTCGTTTGGGAATTTTTAACTTGCAAAATTTTAACCACACAAAATGGTCAAGCCACTTAAAACAAACACCAAAAAAGTAAGATTTTTTTCAGTGAAACAAACAAAAATCCTTTTTTTCTGCGTAGTATTTTAGGAAATGGCATGGGGGACACATTCATAGACCAAAAGTGAAATCATGTATTTTTCATAAAAAAGGACTTAAATTCTACCAGATAATGAGAACTAATTTTTTTCTTGCTATATTATTTGTCTTTAACATTCATTTTTTCGCTTGTATTTCTACAGTCCTCAATTGTGATTGGTTTTTGTTTTATTTGCTTAGATTCTTTATGTTTATTCCCATTCTTTGTAGATATTAGAAAAAAAATATGACTGCAAATCTAGAATTGAAAAATGGTAACTTTAAAGGAGTCCAACAAGCTAGTTAAAACAACACCTTCCTTCACTAAAAACATGTGGCCTAATTCTAATAAAAGTACCGTATGCTTGTCGAGTTGTCCCCTTTACAAACTTTTCCTAATATTTTTCTGTAAATGAGGTTAAGTTAAATGTCCCATAATTGCTTTCTCTATCCCGTAGCTCTAGAATAATGCTACGTAACACTTTCCAGACCTCAGGAATCTGATCTGTCATCAGAGGACTTGTATAAATACCAGTTAGAGCTTCCCTCAGTTCCATCTTTGTGTATTGGGGGTCTTGAAACTGTCCCCTTTTACTCCCTGTTCTCACCACCTTCTCACACTTCCCCTCCTGTAGAAAGAAATTAGATCCTCTCCACTCCATCCCTTCATCTTCTCCAGCTCTGATCTCCCTGTCCTGATCCTTCTGACCTCTACAGCTCTAATCCCCACATCCCTGCCCCCCACTTTTCTTTGTTCCTTGTTTTGACTGGTGGGAGCTGGGGAAAAGAGGATTCAGAGAGAGCAAATTAAGGGCAAGTCCCTTTCTTCCTGCATTCCTGGACCTGTAAAAGGAGAGGCTGGACTACTTGTTCTGTAAGGTCTCTTCCAACGTTCATATCCTATCATTCTTCCTTTTTTAACTGTCAGAGCACACCAGTGTGGAATGCTGTCAGTAATGCCTCATCAGAATGCTTCCTCTTTTGTAATTGTTCTCTGAAGTTTTTACTACTTATATTTTATAAATAGTTTATATCTCTAGATCACTGTTTATATATTTTGAGCCTCCCTCTTAGACTCTTCATACTAATCTTTATATCCTTCCTTAATCACATTGGCCTTTCCTGCCCTTTTCCTTCCTTGGACTTAACCAAGAGAGCTTTAAGTTTCAATCTCTTTGGTTGATTCTCAAATATTCCACTGTATGTTTTCCATACTTCATGGGATCCCATAGAAACCCCCAGGGGTATGTAACATTCCTCCCAAAGCCTGTGATCTCTCCTAACGTTGCTGGTCCCCTCAAGAACATTCCATCTCTATCTCATGAAATAGCATTGTGTCGTGACTATAACGCCCCCAACTTCCTCCTGTTTTTCCTTGAAGGTCCTTATGATTAAATCCAGATTAGAATGATGTCATTAAAGATTCAAAAATCTTTATGAGTCTACATAAGGGTATGTATTCTCTTACTTAAAAATATTTTTTGTATTGATCCTAAAACCTTTTTGGTATCCTTAATGTACATGGTTTCATTCCTTGCACCAATAGGGAAAACTGTCCCTTTTTTCTAAAGAAGCTGTCCAGGTAGTGACTACCCTAGTTTATAATTGTAGTGTTGACTCCTTGACGTCTACAAAATAAATTCCAAAATCTTGGAAATTTGTTTTAGCCTCTGCAGCTACTTTTCTTAGAAATAGCAATTACTACTTGAGCTCAGCTTCTACCTAAACTCGCTCTTATGCAGGTCACTCAGAGTATAGCATTACATACGGGAGGACCATCCATCACTGATGTGACCACCTGTTCCCTCCTCATTTTCATCTAGCCAATGAGACCTGTATTCTGGAATTTTACAAATCCCTATTTGCTATTTGTTTTTTAAACAGCTTAACAATGCTCTTCTGTTCTATCAAGCCATGTTTACCTTCTACAATAACTGTAATTCAAAAATCTTTATGCATAGTGATTTCATAGATAATACCATCCATGGTTTTCTTCCTCCCTCACCCCATTCTGCTTTACCTTCCCAATAAGGTTAATTATTCTTGTCCAGGCTTGATTTTTTCCCCCTAGCACGTTATTCACTTATGGACACCAAATATTCTGGCTCTACTAAAATTTAGTCTGTGTAGATCTACCTGGGCTCCTATCTGTCTGTATCTCACTCTGAGCCTCCCTGTTACCACACTCCCCACACCCTGAGCTCTCGGCAAACTGGCTTGTTCATTCATTGTTACATCTACCAGCGACGTGGACAGTCCATTTGACTGCTTTTGTTGGAAACCTCCAGATGGAGACCCACAGTGATGGTCTTACTTCCTGATTTGGCAGCTCTGATCTGCATGCTTCACGGCTCGGCCTGCCAGTAAACCCTAGTTCCCTTCAGCTGCTGTTCTGAATGGGCACTGCCCTTAATAGTAAAATCATACTCTGGTTTCTCTTCAGATCGTATAAATCTTTCGCCTTAATAGTAAAATCAGCTTGTGCATAAATTTGCAAGTTGCCTGGATAAGTCATATGTGTACTTCTTCATGAAAATATCTAAGCTAAGAAATGGGCAGGTATCTAGGTACCAAAAGGTTCTCTAATTTTTAGGATCATTACAGGAATCCTTTAAATAGTACTTTCATTGTGTACATTTAAAATATAACTTTCGTTTATCTCAGCTTCTCAGAAATATATCAGTATATGTAAGACAAAATACTCTTATATGATTAGGTCTTAGAGATTCAATTCAGAAAGAATGTTTATTGGATTCCTACCATGGAGGAAGTCATAGTAGCCCTGTGAGAAATATAAAGATGGATGAGATGAGGTCCTTGTTTGATAGTAACTCTCAAACAAATAAGGGGGAGCAGCTAGGAGGCTCCTGGGACAGTCACAGGCAGGTATAACAAGGAGCTTCCTAAACCAGGGCAGTAGACGGAGAAAACTCTGATGGATGCCAGAACCCTGCAGAGATGGACGCCAGGGGTTAGGGATCAGATTGGGTCGTGACGGGTGGAAGATAGGCAGGAACTGAGGGTGACTCTCTGAAGTGGAGGGCTGTGGGGAGATAGTGATGCCGTACCACATCCGAGATCTAAAGAGAGGACACCATCTGCAGGGGGAAGTGCTGAGGTCTGTTACATCCGTGTGCCTTGGGGATATCCATGTAGCAATATCAAGCAGAAGGGAGCCGAGGCCTCCTGTAGAAGAAAGAGGCTAATGTGTAAGCTTTGAGAGTTGAAGACCTGAGATGAGCACCCCAACAGAGAGCATTTGAGGTAGGGAGCAGGGAGAAGAGCAGAGCATGAACAGGGAGCTAGTCACAAAGCCAGACAGGCAAGTGTGAATTCCAGGAGGTAAGACTCACAAACACATTTTGGAAAATGGGGTTAAGAATTCAGAGTTCACAAATCAAGCATTTGTGTCCCAGAGCCCGGGCCAGACTTAGGTGCCCCTGACCCTAGAGAATTATTCCCTGCCTTCAATGTTCCTTAAAGATTTATAGGGCAAGTACCAAAGAGTTTATATTAACTGGCAAATGAGTACTACTGTATTTCCCCGAAAATAAGACCTAACCGGAAAATAAGCCCTAGCATGGTTTTTCAGGATGCTCGTAATATATAAGCCCTACCCCAAAAATAAGCCCCAGTTAAGATCGTCAACAAGACAGATGCATTTAGTACATCCATTGTAACACACAACAGATGTATTGAATTATGAAATATTAATATATAATTAAATCTAAATAATATGATTGACATCAATACTTAAAATAAGTGATAATATAAATTATAATTAAGTATTTGCAAATACCCAAGCGTGCGCCTTTGGACGAGAGCTAAACGCCGATGTAAACAGATGAACTCGAGACTTATTGCTGAATGACCACTCAGAGTGCAGACACAACGCACGAATAACGTGCACACTTGATAACGAACAGACGGACGTGGTTGTGAATCTTCATAATTCAATACATCGTGTGTTGTAATGGATGTACTTAATGCACTCATGTGAAATAAAGAAACGTTTTCTGAATTTTGGTGCCTGCAAATTGTCATTGCTCTTGTGTGGACCATCATTCTTAACTGTCATCATTTTTGTTGCCACTCCTGTCTCATAAGTCTTCAGTTAACACTTGATTTAATGGTAGTTTTAAAGGGAATTATATTTTGATTCCCAGACAAGATGAGTGCAAAAAGAAAGAGCTATTCTGTCGAGTACAAGAAAGGAATCATGGAGGACTCCCGGGGCAAGAATCTTACGGCTTTCTGCAAAGAGAAGTTGGATCTCTGAATGGTCTGAAAATGGCGAGCAGAGTACAATAACCTCAGTCAACAGGGGAACGAGGGAAATGCCAAGAAACGCAGGTGTGGATCAGGTCGGCAACCATTGTTTCCAGAGCTGGAAGACATCATCTGGGAATGGATTGCTGACAGGAGAGCAAAGGCTTTGTTGTGCGCAGGGCTGATATTCAAGCATTTACCCTTGCAATGGCACCACAGTTAGAAACATTCCCAGAAGAATTCAAAGCATCACAACACTGGCTGGATGGCTTCCTTCAGTGATGTGAATTGTCGCTGAGAAGATCGACAACACTCTTCAAGCTGGAAGATACTAAAGTTATTAAATGTGCACTTGCATTCAAGTCCTTTGTTGATGGCATCGACTTTTCTAAATGCCAACTCTCCAACATGACTGCTATGGATGAAACTGCGGTGTTTATGGGCAAGGATCTCAAACGACAATTAGAGGGGTGCCTCGTCAATCTACATTCCCTCCACTGGTTACGAAAGTGCACGTGTTACCTGCATTTTGGCAATTCAAATGGATGGAAAGAAAGCCCCACCTCTAATCATCACTAAGGGCAAGAAAGATAAGGTTGAACGTGTTTCAGGCATTTATGTTCTTGAAACCGAAAAAGCCTGGTGCACACAAGCAGTCATAAGGAAGTGGGTCGATCTGACTCTGCCACTTGTTTTGCGAGGTGGCCAAAGAGGTCTGCTAGTCTGGGATTCAGCCAGCACTCACCGCGCTAAAGACATGAAGAACTTCCTTGCAGAGAGAAGAATAGATGAAATAATGATTCCCGCAGGAATGACTGCCTATCTCCAGACTCTTGCTATTGCAATAAACAAGCCATTCAAGGACCATTTGCGCATGGAAATCAATGACTACATTGAAAATAGAATGGAGAGAAATCCGCGTGAAAACTTTGTGAAGCTTCGCCTGCAAGAGGTCGTGACTTGGGTGAAGACTTCATGGGATAAAATCACTGACAGCTGTGTTGCCAATGTGCTACGAGCAGGCTACATGGACAAGAAGCGCTCATTTAAGGAGAGCTCTATTGCTGGATATGAGAGATTGAGGCCAATGGTTTTACAGGAAATGCAGTTGCAAGAAATTCAAGCTGGAATTTGGGGTTTGGAGAGTTACAACGATGTTCCAGAAGATGACATGACTGTATTTGAATAAATGTACGTTTCTGTACATGAATAAATGTAGATTGTTGTACATGAAAAAATAAGACATCCCCTGAAAATAAGCCCTGATGCATTTTTTGGAGCAAATAATTAATAATAAGCCCAGTCTTATTTTCGGCAAAATACAGTACATCTCAATACAGGCAAAACTGAGTATCAGTAGTAAGCAGAGACCTAATTTCAAATTGATGTGTCCTAGAAGTCAAGTTGCAATGCATTTTAGAATTCTTGAAGATCAAAGGTCTTATGTAAATATAAGGTACTTTGCGCTGCATATTATAATTTTTACTACTGTCATCATCATTAATTATCATCATCATTATATACTTCTCTGAAATCATTATCACGAGGCATCTGAAAGGATGCTGTGAGCTCTTCAACTCCTGAGATTTTCTGTAAGTATTCATTTTGTTTTGTACCTATACAACTTCATGCAGAAAAGGCTGCTAATTAGCACTACCAGCTCTGTACTTCTGGATCCAATGGTAGAAATGATGATCATGGTGAAAGGTAGGGAGTTGAACTGGTGACCTTCGCTTCTGATTCTGCATAAACTGCATGTCCCAAATGGCTATAACAGGCCTTGACCTCCACCAAGTTCTACGGCTACGCCCTAGAACTCAGGATCCCTCACAGGCTAGAGAGCGCCACCAGAGAGAAGACATCACCTATCATTGTGTTGACATTTACTGGCAACCACACCCTTCTCTCTTCCCTCAGAAATCTTGATGCAAAAACCTACCTTTGTACTTACTTCTTAGAGCCAGCCGGATGTCACTCGTACAGTCCAAAATGTATTGGTTTCCTATTGCTGCTGTAGCAAATTGTCACAAACGGAGCAGCATAAAACTGCACAAATTTATTATCTTACAATTCTGGAGGTCAGAAGGCTGACACGAGGGTTTGACAAGCTGTGTTCCTTCTGAAGCCTGGAGAGTCCTTGGACTGTAGGATAGTGTGGGGACAGAACCCCAGAAAGCAGTTTCCAGGCTCTCGGCCTCACATAGAAAGGTGCTGGCTCAGGTAGTAAATGGCCATCAACTGTGATTGGATGACCATCAGCTGTGGCTAGTTGGCCGTCAGCTGTAACCAGTGAGCCATTGGCCACTAATATAACTGCCGTAGCTACGCTAGCAGAAAAATGGGGGTTGGCAAGAGCGGATTGCAGAGAGGTGGATGCCGCCGATGAGAATATAGTGATATGACTCCCCTACTTATGGCTCCGTGGGTGTTCCTTTTTGGCCTCACCATGTCCTGCGTTCTTATATGGGGAGCGGGAGCAGAGACCCTGCCTGACACCCTGCACGACAGATAGCCTGTTGGTCGAGAATACTGAATGAATCTCTTTGTACCGTTGCCGGATCATAGTGTTTTCTATTGTTTGGAAAACGCATTATTAATCACTTTGAAGAGAAAGAAAAAGTGGAGGACTCTAGTTTATCGTCAGTTTAAAGTTTCATAATGTACACACAAAAAATACCATCCACATGCGCTTAGGCCGCTGTGAATGAGGACAAGCCAGGCTTAAGTCTGAGGGGACACCGGGCAGAAAGACAAGAAAGCCTTCCTAAAAGAAGGGAGCTTTGGAGCAGGGTTTTAGAAAGATGTGTGTGGGGGAGAGAGAGAGAGAGAGAGAGAGAGACCCAGGTGGGGGCAGGAGGTGCTCTGGGAAAGAGCCATAGGACAGGGATGCTGTCTTGTGGAGAGAGTGGGCTCAGCAGGGGAATAATGAGAGACAAAGCTCCTTCCCAGCCCTTCCACTTGTCACCGTGCCCCTCTGCGCCATGCCTCTGCACCTCCAGCCTGTCTGTGCAGCAGTTCAGCTGCTCTTCCTCCTTTATTTGTATCTACTTTTTTCTCCCTGTGTTTTTACCTTTTCTCCCCTCTTCCCGCTGTCATAAGCGTTACAGCCAGCCACATGTCCTCCTTACGCTCCATGGAGCCACTATTCTCCTTGAGACCACCAACCTCTCTTTCGGTACATGTCATCTGATCCTTGACTTTTGCAAGTTCTGGAAGTGTCCCCTCACCTGTTTAATTAAGTTAGTTTAACAACTTTGTGTTTGAAACTAATTCTTAAACAGCTTACAGCTGTTTTAGTGATTAAAAAGGTAAAGTCAGGAATAGGGAAGACCTTACTTTCATAAGAGACTTGTTTATCTCATAAACATGGGTCCTTAACAGTCATTCCAAGAAGATCAATCTAAATACACTTTTTTAAAAACACATTCTTCAACTTTATATGAAATGTTTCCCTATTTTACAAGGATTTTGATGAGAATGAAAGTAATGCTGTGCAGAAGTGGCATTAGAAAGACACTGTACCTTTTCAATGCAGGTTGTCTCTATTATTTTTGGAAAACAGATCATCAAAGAAAATGTCCCTACCGAGATCATCTAAAACCGCTTGTTAAACTTTTGGGAATGTGTCATATTTTCTCTAAGGCAAGTTAAGAAGATGTTGAAGAGAAATATTTGTTTCTGGATTAGTTTTATTTTTGGAAGATTAGAGAGTCCCTTATTGAAATTCTAAAATTTAAAAGAAAGTATAGTAATAATTTGGATAGGTTGTACTGGCTTGCATTATAAATTTAAAAGGTATAAGTCCCAAGACTTTTTACTCCCAGCCTCAAACTTATAAATCTTCTTGAAGCTCTTAAGCTCTCCTGTGTTTTCCACTGTAACATAATAATGCATATTTTTCCACCAACCTCAATGGGCATATAGAATACTGATAAATTGTTAGTTTCTAGGCACAGAATACTGATAAATTGTTAGTTTCTAGGCCCTGCACAAATATCAGCCTATTGATGAAGCCTCCCCCTATTGCCTCAGGCAAAGTTAGCACTCACCTCTTTTGAAGTACTTGTCCCATTGTATTGTGATGTGTTATTTCCACCTGGGGCCTTGTGAACAGAAATGACATTGGATAGCACCTGGCACATAGTAGGGGATAAATTAATGAATGCCTGTGTGCCACATCAGTGAGTCATTGTCATGCTTTCCAACCATCTCTGGTGTAAGCAAAATTGCTCAAACCAATGTAATAAACTGTAATTAAATTTTAAATAGCAAAAAAGGTATAAAGATTTTCACGTTCTTTTTTCTATCTGAGATTCTATGGCAAGATGAGTGTTGAGTTTACAGTTCACACCTGTACATCCAATCTTTAAATAAAATTCATATTCCATATCTAGCCCTTTTTTATATATGCCTTTTTCACTAGTTCTTTTATTTTTCTGCCCCTTTGTTTAATCTTCTCCTGTTTTTGCTTATGTTCCCTTCTTTTTTTCTTCATTCTTTTCTGAAATTCTTTTTTGTTTGTTTTTGGACGTTCTGATTGTTTCCCCCCTCCCCTTCTTGCAACTTTCTTTCTAATCTCTTCCAAGCATCTTAAATGAGCTCCACACACTTCCTGGGAAGCACTGGTAATGGCTATATTACAGCCTGACTCTCGAATGAGGTGCTTCAGGCATCGTGATGGTGTGTCGTGTGCACTGTGGTGGCTTCCCCGTGTGAGAAAGCTTGCACTGTGTAAGTCTGTAGTCTTGGAAGCGCTAAACCAACAACATCACAGGTACTAAGTACATACTAGGTTGCTTGGTCTGAGGAAAGTACACCTGCCAATCGGAGATATTTTTAACTTTGAGCTGCTAATAAGAAATACCCCCTTTGGCAGCTACTATCATTCTTTTTATTTGTGGAGCATACAGCATAGAGACACTTACTTGTTCCTTAGGCTTGGTCCACTTCACATATTCCTGTGCTAGTCTATCTCCAAAACTTTGTGATTAAAAAAGTGAGAAGTATAGATCAATGAATCACTATAATGACCGATGTTTTTACTTTGGAGCCAAAGTCTACTAGACACTTAATGGCATGTTACCACTTCCTTCCCTCACTTAGAATTGTCAGTGTTTTTCTTTTGTTACGTGCAGATTGGAATTTAAGAATATGATTGTGTAAGATAAGTGACAGTCATTTAGAATAATATATATCTTTTTTTAATTTCTGAAATAAGTATTGGGCTTACAGAGAAGATTTTCCTAGTAAGGCTTGCAATATCTTTGTCTTTGTGAACCTATTTTGGTGAAAAATACAGTTCAATGCACTGGAATAGGCTTTGGATATACTTTCTAAAACAAGTATAGAAAATATAGTTTTCTTTAACATTACACTTCTCAGATGAAGAGAAGTGTCCTGATTGAGTATAGCTGTCTTGCTAAAAATATTAACTTACACTGAGGATGTGAAGAAAGAATTCTAATGCGTCCATGGGTCAGATGAATATGAAAAAGAAAAGAGGGAATGCAAATCAAAACAGTTGCTAATTTTCCTTTTAGGCCTTTGTGCAGTATGCTGCCACATTGAGATGATGAGAAGCCATTTTCACGCAGTTGGAACATCTATAAAATGTAGTGTGTGTGGTGGGGGGGAAGGGCAAGAAAGTCTGTGGATCCAAAGCCTGTTTGTCCGTTGGTGATATGAAATAGTCTCTTCATGAATCAGCACTTCCCACTTGCCCTAAAGGTGGGGGTGGCTGTTAATATGATGCATTATCTCCTCTTTCAGTTGGTAAGGAAGGGCAGTGGGAGGGCGTATGACGAAGGGAGGAGACACTGAACAAACAATAGCTGAGCACCTGATCTTGGAGTGGGCGGATGGTAGGTGCCAGGAGCCAAAAGGCTGGTGCGCAATAGTCACATGTGGGACTGGGCAAACACCAACTGATCCCAGAAAGACGTGGCAAGATAATTCAACACACACTGGGGTCCATCAGCAAAACCAGGATACTCGTCCCAGAAGGATAGCGGTGGCTAAGAGAATGGCTGTAATCATGGCTTTCTTTAACATTTATGGAAAGGCTAGCACTTGGCTCCTGCATTTGGGTTTGTCCGACAAATATAAAACAAAATCAGTTGCTTGTCCATTGAGAACACCCACCATGGTCACATTTCTTCTGATTCATTAGCCTTACATCGATGACTCAGTAAGAAGGCTTGTGTTTACAGTTTTATCGCTTTCTAGCTTTCTACAGCAGAAACAACTTTATATACCTCCTCCATTGTCCCACTGTCCATCTTTCTGATTTAGCCTGCTTTCTCCTCAGCCCTCTTCCGCAGGTAAGTAACAGACATGTTGTTCTGCTACCAACCTCTATTAAAATCCAAACTAAATAACCCATTGCTTACTAGAAATGCTCTTCTTTCCTTTTCTGCACTTTTCATTATATTATTCTTTTTTTTCCAATAACGCAACCTCTTTTCTTTTGTCTTTCCTCCATCTTGATAAAGGCAGATGAACTTCATTTCTGATACCTTTATGCATGGTGGTCTGCATGAAAGACTTAAAAGTAAAGTGTGTGTTTGTTTTCAAACATGAGTTGTGGTGAGTCCTTATTTCTTCTGAATCTTCTATCTGTGTGACATCCTGAGCCCCAGCTCTCAGTGTAGATAATGGGTTAGGAATGTGTATTTGCAGTTAGTGCTGTTTATATAAATCATTAGTGATGCTATTGGTGTCTTCCTCCGAAGGAAACCGCAGAGAGGAACACGTCAGTCAGGTGATCAGGACTTAAGAAAGAAGCAGCACTTGACGGCCCTACACTTAGCTGTCTGCGTGTTCATCTCTCACATCTCCTCGGTTTCTCCATCTTCTGAATGTAGGATGATTGTGCCAAACTTCACAAAAGTACTGGGAGGTTGAATTAATGTTGAGATCTATGATCAAACATACTGTTATTAGTATAAATTTATTTTCGAGGAAAGCTCAAACACCTCAAACAAGAAGTTAGGACTAATCTGACTGAATTACTCAGTGTCCTCTAGAACTTCTGTGAAACCCCAAATCTTTGATCTCTTGAAATTTTCTCTCTCAGTACTAAGTCTGTTTCTAGATGCTGGAGAAGATTAAAGAGTAAGTCATGGTCATGGAATTACAAACAGAGGAAGAGTGTCAGGTATTGGTAAACGCTCAGGTGAGGGATTGGACAAGATTTATAGGGCATATTCTGTGGGTGCCTATTCGGCAAAGCCACCCAGCAGACATCTGCTGGTCTTCACGCCATGTCAGCCCTAATGTCCACAGTGGCATTTATTATGCCATTTTAACAGTCCTTCCATCCAACTCATCTCATATGGCCAACGGAGACTTTGGTCCATACTGCACAGAATGTGACTGAAAAGATGGCTTTCCAAAAGTTTCCCAAGTCACTTACGGGGTGGGGACGGATACATAGAAGACCAGGAGTCTTAGAGGTAAGAACAGACTGACAGCACAGAGATAAGCAAAGTGGGTAAAAAATTATGCCTGGATTTCATGTGTGAAAATGGTAGAGGAATACCCCTAAAACTGCAGGCTGTGTATGCAGCAGGCTCAAAGCAAACAGTGGCAAACTGGGTTTCTCCACTTATTTCCCACTTGAAGTGTTTCATTTTGATTGTAAAGTCAGAGCTGGTATGGATGTACCAGTTTCCCTATGTTCTTAGAGAAGTGGCCAGAGACCCATTTCTACTGAGGCAATAAGCAGGATTACAGGCATATTTTCTTAAGGGTGGCCACGCTAGTCCAGGGTCCTCAAGCCTAGTGCATTATAATCATACAGAAAGCTGTTTGAAATACATTTTTCCAGGGCTTATCTTCAAACCAGCTGAGCAGGGGTCTCTGGGAGTTCAGGATTGTCCGTAGGCACACTGAGACAGCCAGCCTGGAGCCGGTCAGTGAACACAGTGAGATCGCCGGGGTCTGCAGTCAGAAGGATGCAGATGGCTTAGTTGTCCCCAGCATATTTGGGTTTCATTAACCTCTTTGAAAATCAGATATAAGCTGATTCTTCCCAGGGGGGAATGCTCAGAATACAGCATTTTTTTATGCAATTGTAGAGAATCATCATTCCTATCCAGTCATCCATGCTGAGAAAAATCAAAACTGAAGTGTGAAGACTGGCTCCTTTCTTCTCTAATCCCAAGTTTTAGCTTAGCTCAAGTCTCTTTTTATAGGTTGTTTTACTTTTTTTTTTTTTTAAGATTTTATTGGGGAAGGGGAACAGGACTTTATTGGGGAACAGTGTGTACTTCCAGGACTTTTTTCTAAGTCAAGTTGTTGTCCTTTCAATCTTAGTTGTGGAGGGTGCAGCTCAGCTCCAGGTCCAATTGCCGTTGCTACTTGCAGGGGGCGCAGCCCACCATTCCTTGTGGGAGTCAAAACCGGCAACCTTGTGCTTGAGAGGACGCGCTCCAACCAACTGAGCGATCCGAAAGCTCAGCGGCAGCTCAGCTCAAGGTGCCGTGTTCAATCTTAGTTGCAGGGGGCGGAGTCCACCATCCCTTGCAGGACTTGAGGAATCGAACTGGCAACCTTGTGGTTGAGAGCCTCTGCTCCAACCAACTGAGCCATCTGGAAGGCAGCTCAACTCAAGGTGCCATGTTCAATCTTAGTTGCAGGGGGCAGAGCCCACCATTCCTTGCGGGACTCGAAGAATTGAACTGGCAACCTTGTGGTTGAGAGCCCATTGGCCCATGTGGGAATCGAACCGGCAGCCTTCGGCCTTAGGAGCACGGAGCTCTAACCGCCTGAGCCACTGGGCCGGTCCAAGTTATTTTACTTTTTAAATGCTCATTATGAGTGATGAAAATTTTTATTTGTGTAATCTGATGATGTGTAGTCAACCCTTCACAGAGCTGTAGGTAAGCCCTCCACAAACTCACATGGGCACTTTGGAAAAGCCTGGCCCCTTCCCCACACAACAGAACATGAAGAGCTTGTGCCCCTCAAGGGAGGAAATTCTTAGGACCTGCACGTTGAACTTGGCAGCTTCAAAAGATAATTTACTAATGAAAGTGAAATGATGGTAGAAATTTAGAAGTCAAGATTTTGTGTGCAGGTAGCCTTGGTTTCCCCAACCCCATCTCCAAGGAACTACGTCCCAGTAGAACTTCCAAGGTATATTTCTATGTGTGTATGCAGACGCGCATTTTGAATGCTGACCCTGCCCCTACAGAGTTCTCTGATAGGCTGGAGCTCTGTCAGATCTGACACAATAACCTGTGTGTTCCATGCTGAGTACAGAGCACATGGCCACTCAGTGTTTGATGACTGAATGAATGCCACAGGTGTACACGAAAAATCAGGAATCAGTGAGCTGCTTTAGGCATCTGATCAGTTTGATTTTCTTTACCAAGTTGATGAATTTATCTGCTGTGTTCTCAGCCATACTATGGTTAAGCTTCTTAGGAACATGTACATATACAAACGCTTTTCTCTGTCTGCTGGAGGCTGGGAATGTAAAATCAGAGTGTGCAGAGACAATGTCTGCTTGACAGACCTGGTGGAGGTGAGCCTCCTGGCGTCAGCAGACACGGTGGTGACCAGCAGCCACTCTCAGGAAGCCTCCAGCTGCAACATGGGCCCAGACGGCAGGGATTCATGCAATATAAAATGAGTTCTTTAAAATCTGAAGTCATTTACCTTAAAGGAGCTTGTATGGGTTGGGGTTTTATGTTATCATTTTATATACATATGCAATTTTTGTTGACTACTTCCAGAAATAATTCCGCATTTAAGCCAAAGCTGTTGCTTGAGGCACAAACTCTGCATTATTGGGTGCTGTGCCCAGATGAGCCAGGCAGGTTTTTGAACTGAAAGACCACTTTCCTTTCCGAAAACTTCATAATCTGGTTTGAAACATAACTCTCAGTCCCAACCCTACATGCTAGTTACAGCATAAATTCCTGATAAATTCCTTGTTTCCCTTTATTCTCTGGAGTACGCAGTGTCTCAGAGCTGTGCAAGGGCAGCTCAGAGTCAAGCCCTCGCTTTAGGAAACAGAGGAGTCATTTCTGTTTGCTGCTGTGAAGATGGGCTGGAACCATCACTGTTTCTCTGTCCCCAGTCCGGGTTGGGGTGAGGCAGCAAGGCCCTTGCTGAGGTAGTGGCCTTTGTGCCACTCCGAAGGTGTCAGTTTGGCCTTGCATCTCCCTGATTTCCCAGCACAGAGCCTCCTGGTCTCTGTGCACAGCTGCCCTGGGAGCGTTGTCATCTTATTATCATCATTGCAGATGGGGAAACTGGGGCACCAAAAGGCCACGTAACTTGCCTCAGGTCGTGCACACTGTGTGGTACCGGCCCGGCCGGTTCCAGGCTGTGGTTCCCCATCAAGCCTCCGTCTTTCCCGCTGGCTCATGAGTTCCAGCTCCCCTGAGAACTTTGCCTGCTGCTCCTCAGCCGCCAGGGACACCAGCATCAGTGTTTCAGTAAGTTCCCTGCACTGCGGCACCAGGCTGGCTGGCACTTCGATTCTCTGAAGATCTTCCTTGGCCTCTTCTCAGGACAGCTTTCCCTAGTGCAGTGGGTGTGTTTGCACCTACTTAATGGCCTGAAACTATAAACTCAGGGGCGACACCCGTGCCCTGTCCACAGCACATAAACCTGTCCTGTCCACCTGCAGAGTTGAGGCAGTGTGAACCCTCATGGGCCATCAGAGGGAATTATACAGACGGCCCAACTCTCCCCCATGATTCTGAAGATTTATCTGTGAGTGGGAGGGGTTATGGCCTAGCTGGAGCTCATCATCATATCATCACTGACCCCTTGTCCTTTTACTGTGTCATTGGCACACATTTTACTTGCCACATACAAAAGTCTTCTTGAGCAGTGTTTCTGGTTTATGTTTAAAGGATAAACTGTGAGATGCAGGATAGTAAGATGTGATTTCTGGTGGCTTTTTCAAGCCACAGTGGTCTTTCCCTGGGGCTCAGGACAGTGTTAGCAAGGCCCGAGGCCTAGCCAGTGTCACTGTTCTGTCTTCAGTGTGCCCTTGGAATCTCAGAGAAGACCACTAGAGTTTCGTTCAACAGGACGATTCGACCAGAGTTTGGAATAGGAATGGTTGGGGAAAAGCCAAACCTCCTTTTTCCATGATCTAAACCATTTTATCGACCACTTATCAGATGTAATGGGACTTTCTTCCCAATACCCTCTCCATACCTAAACCGTAAAGTTGTTACTATCAGACTTCATTACATGTTTATTCATCCCTGAGCAGTTCAGATGTGGCCCCCTGCCATGTGGCATGTTAGTCCTTGTCACTGCCACTCTATCGACGGGGTCCCCAGAGGGGTTCTCGTTGCAGGCCTTTTCCTCAGTTCCCCCTTCTGTCTTCATCTGTCTTGCTCTTTTCTGAACGCACCTCACAGCTGGCTGGGATGCTGCCTCTCAAGGAGAGACCTACCAGCGTCTGCAGAGTTACCGTCTTCTAGTTGTTTCCCTTCCTACTTGTGAGGTATGTAAAGATGCCACGTGTTGTTTCACACATTTTCTGTGGATGGCGAACAAATGGCTTGCTCTTTATGGCCCTCCAAGCCTTAGGAGGGTGTGGATGGGCACCTTTCCCATTTGATACTTCTGGACGTTTTCTCTCTATGCCATTAAAATTGGATGAGCAATGTATTGGTTTATTCTTATTTCATTTTTTATACCTTATTTCAAGAAATGTAATTACCCACATGAGTTGTGAGGGTTCGGCCTATTTTGTGAAGTCTTTGGTGCAGTAACAGAGTTGGTACTTGAAAACATTTTTCTCTCCTAACGCTTCTTTAAATGATATTAGGGCCCCAGCCCTGCCCAACAAATGCCTATTTTCATCTCTAATGAATCTAAAATACTAATAAAAATATTTTAACTACACCTACTTACCATATATAAAATTGTTTTTCTATGGAAGCGCATGTCCTGAGTTCCAAATCTGTGTGCTAACAACAAGTGTCTTTCAGGAGTGTGAGGTGGGTGGGAAGGACAGGAAGCTCAGCAGAGGTCCTCCACCCAGAGCTGTGTGTCGGGTCTGGCCTGCGGGAGGGCTGCTCTCGGGGACAAAGGCCACTTCCACTCAGTGCCTCACCCCTCGGCAAAGTAAGAGGGCTCCGAAACAGAACCTTGGAGAAAGTTGTCTTCTCATTACTTCTCTCAGTCTACCCTTAAAGCCTTTCTTCCCGCTCCTATGAGACCTAAAAATATTTTTAAGCAGTAGATAGGTAGGTGGATGGAAAGATGGATATTTTTTTAAATCACAGTCTATGCACCCCATTTTTTGACCTCCAAACCTGGTGACTTGGTTTTGCTTTCGTAAAGTCAAATAAAAAGTATGGTTAGCAGAGACGTGGTTCTGGTGGGCACAGTGGAGATGTAATTTTAATTCCTTATATTCCCAACCAATAATAATATTGAAATTTTGGGTAAACAACATTTGAGAGGTACTGAAACTTGAGATGCCCTTAACTGCTAAAATACTACTCTGTTATCCACAAACCGCCAGTTATAAATATTTCCATGCCCAGTTCAGTTGACAGCAAGAGAATTTGGAAGGTTTGAAGCTGGGAACTGGTAAGAGAGGCCAAATGCTTCTTTGCCTTCTCTAAAATACTGGCATGAGAGTTGGCTTTTAAAATAAATTTTTGGGGTTTAGAGGTATGTTGGACAGTGTAATGTCCAATCAGAAAAGATAATTGTACATGATACTTCAAATTGACACAATGCAAAGAAGCCATTAAAAGCTGCATTTATTCAGACCATGGAATAACTCAGGAAAATGTTTGAGATAAAGAGTTAAGGGTGGGAAAGCAGCATTTAAAAATGTACAAACAGTATGATCACAGCCATGTAAGAAAACCTACACACAGGTAAGAAAAAGTTAGAAGGAAATGATCATTCAGCTACAGTCTTTAGCTGTCTTTTGTGTTCCAGGCCTCATTCCAGCACAAATGTTAGCATGGATTGTGTTTTGTTGATGGGCCTATACGGGAACGTTGTATATTTTCCAGATGTTCACTGATGAGCATATGTTACCTTAATGTAAAAAGGGGAGAACACCATCTTGGCCATAGACCTCAGAGTTCTTCTCATTAGTTAAAACAAAGAAAAGCATGAGAAAAGAGACAAGTATTTTTCACCGGCCCTCAGATTAGAACAAATAAACAGGAAACAGCCTGGATGTTTCCCTGGATTCCACTCGTTACCTCACGGCCCCCCCACTCTAATCATCCCCAAGCCTCGATACCGCCTCAGGAAGATCCCTGGAATACATCACCTCTCAGTGTGTCACCTCCCACTAGTATTCCAATCCCTGGCCCTTTCCTCAGGAGGCATCAGCTGCTAAGCTGCCAAAGCTCCATTTTTTAAAGCTCAGATCGTACCACGTTCCTCCTGGCCTAACACCCTCCACGTGCATCCCACAGCTTGTGAGAGGCCCTCTGCCTCATGCTCTGGCCCTGTCTGATGCTGACTGGGAGCGTCCCAGGAAGTTGATGAGATAGCCATTCCCTCCACTGCCCCAGTTCCCGAATCCTCCAGGAGCTAAGTTCTCCTCCCTAGTCTCCGGGTCTTGTGTTTGGTCGTACTTCCTCTGGGAAGCTCCATCAACTTCCCAAGATGGACCAACGTGTTCCCTCTTCCATTCTCTGGAACTCCTGAACGTACCACCCTACACAGTCCCCATTCCCTTACCCTGGATTTCAAATCCAGAAAGCTCTGGAAAATCAAAACTTCTCTCATAACCCATCTGGCAGCAAAATCTAACCTGAACTGACACAAGACTATCTACACCCTGTCTTTATAGTATTATTTCCTGTAAATAGTCAAGATGTCATGCTTTTTTGCTCAATAAATTTTAATTTTGCTGAAGAAACATTATGTTTGATACAGGAGGCTGCCCCGACATTGTTGGAGGTGTCCAGAAAGATGGGGTGAGGGTAACCATATGCTCAGCCTCCAACTTTTGAGAGTACAGGGGGGCACTGGCCAGATGCAATGCCAGGACAGGGATAAATGGATACTGTCCCAGACAAACCAGAGCAGAAGTCCTCTGTGCACTACGCATGTCAGTGTTCTCCTGGAAGCCAAACAATGTAAGTTCCAAATGCTGCCTAAAGTTTTCATGTAGGGACTGTGTACCTGTGTTTAATTACTGGTTTCTGTCTCTTTTTGCCTCAGTATTTAAGCTCTTCAAGTACAGGACAGGTGTTTTGTTTCATTTGTATCACCACTACCTTGCTACACACATAGTAAGCTATCAGTATTTATTGGTTGAATGGAATTTGGAGATTCATCACTTTGCTTTTTAGTCGCATCTAATAATTAACTGTCTATAGAACTAGCATCTCATTATCAAAGCTCATTGAGCTATTGATGTGCAAAACTTCTGCATGGGCTTTGTCCAGCATTTTAACATTTAATGAGTGTGATTATTAAATGCTTTAATGCCAACGCTATTTGTACTCAACCCCCTCAAATGGTAGAAGACCTGCTTTTATGGCCAGATATCCCTAAAATTAATCCACAAAACAACCTCCACACAGACAGGGGCTATATATCATTTATTTACTTTCTATTGATTTATTTCTCTTCTCACACATGGAAATAATAACAACAAAATAGTTCTATTAGGTAGCATTTCCTGGGCACATATTACATACCAGACACTATGCTAAGTGCTGCTTCTGTATTTTCTCATTGACTGTGTTTTTAATAATTTGTAAAAATTTTTAATTACAGTTGACATACATTATTATATTAGTTTCAGGTATACAATATATTGATTAGACATTTATATAACTTACTAAGTGATCACCCTGATAAATCTAGTATCCATTTGGCACCGTACAAAGTTATTACAATATTATTGACCATATTCTTTATGTAATACTTTACATCCCCATGACTACATTGTACCTACCAATTTGTGCTTCTTTATCTCTTTACCTATCCCCACAAATTCCTCCCATCTTGCAACCATCAAAATGTTCTCTGTAGTTATAGTCTGTTTCTGTTTACTTTGCTCATTTATTTTGTTCTGTAGATTCCTCGTGTCAGTAAAATCATATGGCATTTGTCCTTTTTGGTCTGATCTGCTCCACTCAGCACAATACCCTCTAGGTTGTTACAGGTGGCAAGATTTCATTCTTTTTGTGGCTGAGTAATATTCCATTGTATGTATGTACCACTTCTTCTTTATCCATTCATCCATTGATGGACATCCAGGCTGCCTCCATATCTTGGCTATTGTAAATAATACTGCAATGAACATACAGATGTACATATCCTTTCAAAGTAGTGTTTTAGGATTACTGAGTTATTCTTTGTCTCTTGTAATAGCCTTTGTTTTAAAGTCCATTTTGTCTGGTATAAGTGTTGTTACTCTAGATTTTTGTTTGTTTGTTTGTTCCCATTTTCATGAAATATATTTGTCCATCCCTTTACTTTCAATCTGTGTGTGTCTTTCAATCTGGAGTTTCTTGTAGGCAGCATGTGTAAGGGTTTGTTTTCTTATCCATTCAGCCACCCTATGTTTTGTAATTGGAGCATTTAATCCATTTACATTTAAAGTAATTATTGATAGATATGTAGCTATTGCCATTTTATTATTTTCATTTTTAATTTTCTTCTTCTTAAAGAAGTCCCTTTAACATTTCTTGTAATACTGGTTTGGTCATGATGAACTTCTTTAGCCTTTTTTGTGTCTGGGAAGCTTCTTATTTGTCCTTAGATTCTAAATGATAGCCTTGTTGGATAGAGTAATCTTAGTTGTATTTTCTCACTTTTCATCACTTGTAATATTTCCTGCCACTCCCTTCTGGCCTGCAAAGTTTCTGTTGAGAAATCAGCTGACAGTCTTACAGGAGTTCCCTTGTAGGTAACTATCCCCTTTTCTCTTTCTGCTCTTAAGATTCTCTCTTTGTCTTTAACTTTGGCATGTTAATTATGATGTATCTTGGTGTTGGCCTCTTTGGATTCACCTTGTTTGGAACTCTCTGTGTTTCCTGGGCTTGTATGATTATTTCCTTTGCCAGATTTGGGAAGTTTTCCTTCACTATTTCTTCAAATAGGTTTTCAATTCCTTGCTCTCTCTTTCTCCTTCTAGTATCTCAATGATGTGAATATTGATATGCTTGATATTGTCCCAGAGACCCCTTAAACTATCCTCAGTGTTTTGGATTTTTTTTCTTTTTGCTGTTCTGATTGGGTGTTTTCTGCTAGCTTATCTTCTAAATTGCTGATTCGAACCTCTGCTTCATCTACCGTTTTTCCGTGAAAATAAGACGTAGACAGACAATCAACTATAATGAGTCTTTTGGAGCAAATATTAATATAAGACCCAGTATTTTACATTACATTATATTATATTATATTATATTATATTATATTATATTATATTAATCATATTATATGACCCGGTTTTATATTATAGTAAAATAAGACCGGGTCTCATATTAATTTTTACTCCAATAGATGCATTAGAGTTGATTGTCCAACTAGGTTTTATTTTGGGGGAAACACGGTAATCTACTGTTGATTCCCTCTAATGTATTCTTTATTTCAGTTATTGTGTTCTTCATTTCTGACTGGTTCTTTTTTATATTTTCTGTCTCCATTTTTATGTTTTCTGTCTCGTTGTTGTAGTTCTCACTGAGGTCATTGAGCATCGTTATAACCAGTGTTTGGAACTCTGTATCTGGTAGATTGCTTGTTTCCATTTTGTTTAGTTCTTTTTCTTGAGCTTTGTTCTGTTCTTTCATTTGGGATGTTTCTTTGTCTCCCCATTTTGGCTGCCTCCCTGTGTTTGTTTTTATGCATTAGGTAGGGTTGCTTTGTCTTCCAGTCTTCGTAGAGTGGCCTTATGTAGTAGGTATGCTGTGGAGCCCAGTGGTGTAGTCTCCCTGATCACCTGAGCTGGGTACTGTAGGTGTGTCCCTTGTGTGGGCTGTGTCTACCCTCCTCTTGTAGTTGAGCCTTGATTGCTATTTTCACATCAATGGAAGGGATTGACCCTCAGTCCAACTGGCTGTGAAGACTGGTCATGACAGCAGCGGAGCAGCTGTTGTGCAGGGGCTGACCCTATGGAGCAGGATTTGTTTTAGCAGGGATCTGGTGCCTGCCCAGTCTGCCCTTTGGGTGTGTCATCTGTGGAGGTAGCCTGGTGGTGCTCCTGGGAGGGGCCCCGCCACAGGCCAAGTTCAGCCTCCACTTGTTCCCTGCCCGAGACCACCTGGCATGAGCCACAAAGTGATCTTCAGATGTCTTCCACCTGCACAGGGTTTAGAGGTGCCTGGAAGAGGTTAAGCTGCAAACCAAGGCTGGCTGCCACTAGTGCCAGGCTTAGAGCTGCTTAGCAAAAGGTGTGGGGCACACGAAGGCCAGATGCTGCTTGGTTGGTGTTTGTGAACCTTTGAAAGATTTGAGGAAAATCCTCAGCATCAGCCAAGAGAGGCCATTTGTATGGAAATGCCGCTGGAAGCAGCTTGGATGGGCCCACAAGTTGTGTGGAGTGAGGCCTCCCTCGGGGAATTACTAGGGAGGGCTGGGTGAACAGTGTTAGTCAGGTTGATGAAGACTCACACATGGGGGCCACCTGCATCTGCACACTGGATGGGGGAGGGCTCAACAAAGAAACAATGGATTCCGCAAGCACTTCTGTCTGGAAGAAAGCTGCCCTTACAGCCCTAGCCCTGAAGCCAGACAACTCAACTCCTCCCCCTATGTTTCTGGCACTTTTCAAGCTGCTGCCCTAGCACTAGAGCTCAGAGCAAGTGAGTCCAGCAAGTAAGTCTGTGCACGGGCCCATTAAGAGGAGTGGCTGGGACTCCCGCAGCCCTCTGTCTCACTCAGCCATAATCACCACTGGTTTTCACAGCCAGAAGTTATGGGGACTTCTCTTTCTGACACTGGAACCCTGGGCTGGGAAGCCTGGTGTGGGGCTTGGACCCCTCATCCCTCAAGGGGGACCTCTGCAGCTGTGATATCCCTCACGATTGGGTGTGGGACCAGCTTGTTCTAGGTCAGCATCCCTTCTACCAGTCTCCACGTGGCTTCTTCTGTATGTCCTTAGTTGTAGGACTTCTGTTCAACTAGATGTCAGGCGATTCTCAATGATGGTTGTCCTGTAGTTTATTTGTAGTTTTGATGTGGTTGTGAGTGGATGCAAGCAGAGCATTTACCTACCCTGCCATCTTGACCAGAAAATCCTTTTTGACTCTTTTCAATAATATCCCAAGGCAGACATTTTTATCCTCCTTTCTGGGGTATGCCTTTGGTTTCCTGAGTTTCTTTCTAGCTGGTTTCACTGCCTCAGTCCTCTTCTTTCAGCAAACCATCTTGAATAGTTTGAATACATTCACCTTCCTTCTTCACAAGCACATTCTTGCCCAGTTTCCTGCAGTGATTCCCAGTCACCTACCCCATGTAGCCCGCAAGACTCTGCCCAGCCTTCAGAGCTCTCCAAAATCTGATTTCCCTGTTAATACATATTACCTGTGTACCAGGCAGGGCTGTTCCTTCACCCCCACAG
Source organism: Rhinolophus hipposideros (assembly GCF_964194185.1). Classification (NCBI taxonomy): domain Eukaryota; kingdom Metazoa; phylum Chordata; class Mammalia; order Chiroptera; family Rhinolophidae; genus Rhinolophus; species Rhinolophus hipposideros. Next base: position 2,725,398 of record NC_138054.1, on the reverse strand, counting down.
TTACCCTCCTTGAATCTTCTGTACATTTTCTCTGACTGACCCTACCGCCTGGAATGCTCATTCTCTGTTTGATGGCCCTACTGTACTCCGAGCCAGCAGTGCAAATGTAACCCTTGTAGACAACCTTTTGTTGTTGGCTGATTACATCTCCCTTAACAAAACGTTAACTTGTTAGAGTCAAGAATCATGTCTTGTCTCACTGTTGTATCTTCCATGGTGCCTGTCAGTATGACAGGCAAATGATAGGTGATTAATACTATGATTGATGGGGCCTTAGGAAGTCAGGGTGCACTGATGTTCAGAAACGTCTCTCTCACATGAGAGGACCACCTCCTTACACTCATTTTTACAAGGTAAAAGAAAATGTCAAAGGACAAGGGAACATCAAAGTTAAAAGAAAAAGAGAAGAGAAATGTGATGACTTCAAGTCCTAAGCCCAAATCTAAAACTCACATTAAGGACGAGACACAACCTAACAGCACCACGTGTGAAAAAAAGCCTTGGCATTGTAGCTACCTGTAAGCTCCACGTGAACCAAGAGAGTGTATGTGATGCTTAAAAATGGAGTTCTGTCCTGGGCCACTGCAACGGCCATGTGATGCTCAGGAGGAACTTGTGTCCCCCCCCCCACACACACACACACATGCACACACACACGTCTCCTTGCTGCTGGGGCAGAACATGGCCACAGAGGGCTCCGAGGAACACTCCCAGGGACAGTGGCCAACATGCAGCCCACTGCATTACTGGGTGTGAGGAAAAGGGTTGTATTTCTATATGTATACAAAATAGTTTTTAATGGACAGAAAAAGTCATATACAAAAACAACCTTTAAAAACTTTTTTAAATGAAAGTAAATACTTGAGCTACAGGCTCCTTTTTGGTACAACAAGACATGTTTGGATATGTTACACTATCACTTTAGGGTAGAACTGGAGATAAGAAAGGTGAATTCAGGTAGCAACTGCCTGCCTTAAGAATATTGACAAACTATCAGTGAAAACATCTGTTCTCCCTGAGGAAGAGGAGGGAGGGAGGGAGAGGGGAGAAAAGATGGGAGGGAGGGAGGGAGAGAATGAGCGAGAGAACTAGAGAGAGAGAGAGAGAGAGAGAGAGAGAGAGGTAAACAGGGCTCTGCCTGCTTGCAGTTTCCCGACCCTGCCCTGCTGAGACACCAGCTCAGTCGTTCCAGAGTAGTTATCAGAGAAGGAACTCCTACACTACACATACATTATTCTTATTATGCTTAGGAAATATGTCAGCTCTCTCAACCAAAATGTACTGCTGCAGCTGTAAAAGGGTATACGTTTTGTTTTAACACTTCAGTTTGTCCCTGCATATTGGGCTCTGGTCCAGCTGCATTAGGAAATCCTCCATGCTCAGCAAAGCCAGCACAATTGATTGTCTCTCTTCTTAGTGTGGACTGGGACGGAGCTATCACAGAGACGAAATAATCTTTCATGGGGAAGTGATTTCCCCCAGGGTCAACAGAAGGGCAGTGAGGCTGTGTGTCTGTCTGCAGTTCAGTGTTCTTGAGCTGTAACATCCTAAGTGCTTATGACTTAGGGGCATCAGCCTGGAAACCTCCAGAAACCTCCCCCTGGAAGCTCTTAAAGCCATCATTCCCCCAAGTTCACCGTAGGCACAAGCCGCCCTTACTGACAATGCTCTTAATACAACCATGGCTAGGGAACCGAGAGAGACCGAAGAGGACAGAATGGATGCACTCGCTCTTGTCATCACCACGGCTTCTCTCACGTGTTTCCTGTCCTCTTCCCTAGGGGACGTGATTCAGTAATATCAAGTGCTGCTTTTTACTGCTCCTTTCCCTACTCTTCTAACTCTTCTCCCACCCCCAGGGAAACTACAAACCATAACCAGAGCAGTGTTGTTAGGAAATGGTTCAGCACATTAACCTCTTGAGTGCGCAAAGGGTATTTTTAATGAAGATGTTGGGAGAAAGAGTGGAAGGTACTATGATGCTTCGGTCCTGATGATGCCACTAGAGAAGTATGTATTTTTCTAGCTTTGCTGTGCCTCAGTCTCCTCGTCTATAAAATCGAGGAACCAGAACAGGAGTTCCTACTGCTCTGCATGTCTTTAATTCAGTCACAGGTTCTCCAGTGGTGCCTGAACTAAGCTCTATTTTTACAGATAGCCAGACCCAGGCTGCTCTTGTTAAAACATGAGGTTGTGTCTGGCATTGCTGCAAAAACAGAGCTGACCATGTTGCATTGAGACATTTCTTTAATATCTGTTATTAAAGGGGGGATTCCAGTTTCCAGGTCAATAATATCCCCATCTCAAAAGTCTTGGACATTTGATGTTTTATAACATCATATCTCCCTGTAAAAGACAAACTCCCGTGTTGTGAATCAGCTTTTAGCCACTTTGGGAGAACCGTTCTTTTTGAATAAAAACATGTTTTCCTCCAAATAAAATTGTCATATCCATCATCAGTAAGCAAAAATAATTTGTTTTATAGAAATTTAAGTTTACAGAAATGGAAGAAACATTTATAGAGGTATGAAAAGGAAGAAATTTATAAATGTATTACTTGTAATTAATATTTATATAAAATTTAAAAGTAATAAGACTTCTGCCCCAGCGTCCTCAGATTTGATGGCCTAATGTATGGAAGTAGAATTTTTTATTTTTTATTTTGTCATCACAAAGACACAAGAGAACATAGATATTACTAATTTCTCATTAATTTGAACATATATCCCTTAAATTGTACAGATTTGTCTCTAAGTTCAAAAACTGCCTTAGGGAATGAAGTTGTTCTGTGGAGAACTGAGAGAGTCAAAGTAGATGTGAGTCTTACACCTGAAAAGCCGTCCACAGTGTTTAATCTGGTAGGGAAAGAACACAGGGATTGAAGGACAAGACTTTATTTTTATTTCATTTTCCATGGGAAGAAAACACCTGAAACGTTCACAATGAAAGAAGCGTTACCTGTGTTTTTGAATAATAAACTCAATTTACATGAAGAATTGGGGTCAGTTGGTTAACTATAACTCAAACTTAGTAAACATAGCTCATCCCTTTAACAGAATGATGTACTCTGCTATACCCTCGCCACAAGTGCTCTACTCTTAAAGGGTCATGCTCAGGTATCCTGGTCATCAGAGAGTCTGCCCAGGGTTCTGTATTTGCTGTTCTGATTTATGAATAGGATAAGTTACGCCTGAGCTCTATATTTGACTCCTGCCTCTATTTCTCAATTATCTTTTAAAGTACAGTAACAGTCTCAGGTTTCAAGAATGGGCATGGGATGGATTTTGTGTCTAGGGTACATCTGTGCCTGGAGTACAGTGACAGGTAGTAAGTAACTTCTTCAAGACACTGTCCACAGGTGGTGTTGTGTGTGGGGGACGGGGGAAGCTCAGCGAGGTTTGTGCCGGCACCTCCATCTGTCATGTAGAACGTTCATCAGACAAGAGAGCTCAAGTCTGCAAAATACCAAACATAGATACTGTTTGCCCTATGTCTCCGTCTTACTCCTCAAATCAAAGGCCCTGATATCCAGGCACTCTTTAATTATTTTTTTTTGTCTGTTCATAAGAATTTAAAATGTGATATAGAATCCTTCCTGTGGAGCTTCTGACTCTGTTCAGACTAGGTGTCAAAAGACTATAGATATGCTTGTTTTCTTCCTGCCAAAAACTAATAATTTGGTGTTTATGAAACTTACTGCATGATCTCCCTCCCCCTTCCTGATTTGAGTGGTACTGGGGAGCTCCATTTGGTCTGAACTTCAAATTGTCAGGTTTCGATTTTCTCCTTTAGTAACTACATGAAAATGAAATTAAATGATTGCAGATTTTTTTCCAGGAAGCGTAAAAATAAAATTCAGAATAAAAATAAAACCTTTAAAGAGTAGTTGAGAGTAAAAGTGAGTTTTCTTAAATAATAAAACAAAATTTCATACTCATTCATATTCATATTCATAAATTAATAGGAGCATGAAGATTTTTCTTTAAAGAAATATCCCTTTTCCTGTACATCTTCACACTGTAGTATTTCTGCCACATCATTAAATACAAAGGATTTCTAATTAAACTGTAGCTTCCCGCTGAGAGTCTTTCAATAGATGGACAAATAGATTAAACTGGGGTGGATCCAGTTTGTGTGGGAGTTTATACATTTGGGGCCTTCCTTATAGAAAAGAATGCAAAACTAACTTGTGGAAGTTCTTCACAGAGGCCTAGGAACATGTGACCTGTTGCTGGGCCCCCCCTGGGCCTCGTAAGTGCGAGTGAGGGTGCTGAAGCCCATCCAGCCGGCAGCCTTGCAGCCTGCCCCTGGGTATAAGGAAGCTGTGTGTGCTCCCCTGCAGCTGGGCACACTGGAGACGCCCTTCATGCACGAGTGTCATTATAAGAGGGAGCTGGGGGATCAGAGTCAGAGAAGGAAATGTCATGACAAAAGCAGGGGTCACAGTGATGTGAGGAGGGGGCCATGAGCCAAGGCGTGCAGGGAGCCTCTGGCAGCTGGAGAAGGGGAGGGGACGAATTCTTACCCCGGAAGCCTCTAAGGAGGAACCAGCCCTGCACGCACCCAGAACTGTAACAGGGTAAGCCTGCGTTGTTTTAAGCCCCCAAGTCTGTGGGAATTTGTCAGGCAGCCCTAGGACGCACGTGGGAATTCCCTGAGCCCAGAATTTCCCGTGCAGCCCCCGCCAGCACCCCTCCCAGTGCCGATGCTTTTCTGAAAAGCTCCCTGGCTGCCCCCCCATCCTTTTAGTCCCTCCTCAGCCTCTCACCTCTGGCTTCTTCTCCTTTTCCCCACTCCCATTTTATATTTCTTTCCATTCTCAAAACATAAAGTCTAGGGCTCATTTTTCTAGTCTGACACGCAGCTTTTCTTTTCTTTCTTCCATCTCTCCTCTGACGAGTTCCTTAAATGAAGAGCAGCAACGCATGTCACACTTGTCTATCACTGGGGCAGCGTCCCATTTAATACACTCTGGGCGTCTGCTTTTTGAACTGAGAGACGAAGAGCGGCTAGATGGAGCCCATAAAGCACATGGGATTAACGTTTTTTAAAGGCTGCAACTCTGAGCTTCCCACTTATTTTACATGAAAATAGAAAGGGGAGTTTTTATCACTCCATGATTGTCGGCTAGTATTGTGAATGTATGCCCATCACTCCTAGTGGCACTGTCTACTCGGAGTACTTGTGGAATTTCCATTTGGCCAGGTGACAAGAAAGCATTCACAGCCCCAAGTAGTAACTTACCTGCTCCTTCCTGAGGAAACATGCACCCCTATCACAAAAAAAGGAGACCAGGCCGCACAGTGCCCCGGGGCAGCACCTCTGCTGTGACCCTTCCCTTCCGTGTCCGGGCCAGAGGCAGCAGCGCCTTGCCTTCCGCAGTGCTGGGCACTGTTACCCTGATTGTTTTCTGCCTCGATTCCCGCTTTGTCCACTTGCCATGAAGCCACACCGCCATTCAGCTCATCTCCCAACCTGCACATTTCCTTAGCCAGGAGATGGAAGTTCCAGGTATTTTTCTAATAAGCAAAGTTCCCAGAGATAAAAGAAGCTACCACAAAATACTCAACTCTTTCTGGAAATAGAAGAGAGACTCTGCTGAACTTGTTTGCAGGGAGGGGGTGCTCTTCCTGATATGCACACGTGTGTGTTTTTACCACACAAGGGCCAGGGCAATTGGGAAAACAGAGATTACATTGAAAAAAACCTCAGTTCTAGCTTCATAGGTGTTGCCTGCCCATTCCAGGCCATCTCCAGTATATTTCACATGTATATCATATATAAATACTGCAGTGTATGTGTATGTGCATATATACACAAAGCTAAAGTATGCATTAAGCAAGATAAACTGTGGTTGCCAGGGCTTTAATCTCCTCAGGAGGCTGTTATTACTGGAATCGGGCCCTGCAGCACCAGCTGAAGAGAGGAAACTGGATTCTGGTGTGCACAGTCTGGGAGGAATATCTCTTTGTCCGCCCTTTTCTTTTTAGAACACATGCATAAATCGCATTTGCATGTGGCCACAAATGATGCAACGCGTATGACTTGTCCCGATGCCTCTGCTGTCAGTGTGTGCTTTTTTGGAGGTCATTCACACTTGGTGATCTCTAAGTAATAGTGGATTACTGCGGGACAAGGGAGTAGGAAGTGCTTTCACAGGATTTTCCCAGTTCAGTTTAAGTAATCAGAAATGGAAGTAAATGATAATGTTCAAAGGAAACAACTTTTCTCTCGTGGCCTTTCACTGTCTTCATTTTATTTGGCAGCGAGTCTCACTTACGGTCTAGACCAATGGTCTCACATCTGAGCAAACATCAGAATAATCCAGGGGCTGTTAAAAGGCAGATGCCTGGGCCTCGTCCCGAAGTCTCTGGCTCATCAAGCCTGGCTGAGTGGGCCCAGATTCGTTTGCTCTTACATGTTCTCAGGTGACACTGACGCTGTTTGGTCTGCGGGCCACGCTGTGAGAACCACTGGTTCAGAACATAGATTTGCAGGGGTCCATGGCTGTTGCATTATTTTCTGTTTAGGAATATTTTATAAGAAGCTGGCTTTAGGTTGCTTTGTTTTATTACTAGTTTATCCTCTATGACTGACGGGTGACCAGCCATCCCAGGTTGGCCAGGACTGACGGGGTTTTTGGGACACATGATTTGTGATGCCCAAACTGGGAAAGTTCTGGGCAATCTGGAAGTGACTGGCTGCCTTAGTTATTGACCCAGCTCCCAAAAATGCTTTCCACAACAGGCTTCCTTAAGGTGCTTACTCAGAAAGGCCCTTTTCAAAGGGCCCTTCCTCCCCCTCAAAAGACTGTGAATATGCCCCCCTGGGTTTCACAAGCAAAGTGGTAGAAGTGGTGGCTCCTTGAACTTGAGTGATACCTTCCATCAAAGCACAGCAATGATCTTCAGAGATGTTAATTAAACCTAATGAGGAGTGTGGAGGAATCACAGCCACTTTAAACATGCTGACTTGTGGCATTTAGGCTCCCACAATGAAACAGTTGTTATAATCTTGAATAACACAGGTGCAGGTGGGTACCTACTATGTGACAGACAGACTGTTACGCATTTTCAATGCAGTAGCTTCTTTCATTCTCATGGCAGCCCTACCAGGTCATTATCATTATTTCTTTCTTTTGAGAAGTAGTGGTTGCGTAAAGGGACCATTATTTACCCAGGGTCACAGATCTGTAAGTGGCCAAACCACAGGTCAGATACTTGTTCTTTGACTACATGACCCTAGTGACATTAAATCTGAGTCTTTTTGCAGTAATCAGTGTTCTAACCACTCACATGCTTTTACTTTACTGGAGATAAACCCTTTCTGGAGCAGAGGGCAGTGGACTAAGCACCAGGACTTTTGTCGTATTTCTTTTGGCTACTAGCTGAATAACTCGGATCAAGTCACCTTTTTAACCCCTCTAAGCCTCACTTTCCTTCTCTGTGAAATGGGGATAATAATGCCTCCCCCGCCTTCCTCCTTAGCTTGTCTTGAAGAGCAATCGAAATACTGTTTGTAAAGCTGTTGGTAATCTGTCAAAGTGTTAAACAAATGTGTGTATACTTGCTAAGCCATGTGTTATTCCAAAAGAGATTTGGCACATCAACTTGAGGACTGTTTGCTAACGTGGAGAAGGAAAAAAGCAAATTAAAGTAGCCATTATTAGCAAAGAACACAAGAAAATTCTCAGGGGGGAAATGTTTCTTCAGCTGGTTTTACAAGGATCAGCAATTTATGTGGCCCATCCATGAGCAGCCAGTCAGGCAAATGGTGGTGGCCAGTACAAAGGAGCAGGGGCATGGGCGGGGGTGGGGGCGGGGGCGTGGGAGCGGGCACTGCCTTTGTGAGGCAGCCATTTGCAAGTCACAGACAACAGGTGTGCAGTAGTAGGCCAGGCCTGAGCTGTCACCTCCTCAGTGTTAAAGGGTCTCCTTACATTTCATTACAGTTGTTTTCTTTTTGCTTAAAACATTAGGAATTCTAGAGTACTGAACCAAGAGGGTTATAATCATCCTTTTATGAATGTGTTTGCTTCTGCCTCCTTTCCTTTGCTCTTCTTCTCCTTTCTCTGTGTGCATACATTCAGCTGCCTGCAGCTTCTTCATCTAAGTTAAATCATATCCTGTCATTTCCTCCAGCATTGTGTTACTTACCAAAGCTTCAACTCAAAACAATAAAAAATGTGTGATCGTCTGTCTTTGGGGTTCCGCTTGCTTATGGCGCCATGGGCTTTCCTCAGCACTGTTGTTCTCAAGCCTGAGCCCCTGGGTTCCAGGTACTGATTGTGAGCCAGGAGAGGAGCAGACGAGGGGCCAGAATCTCAGCATGGCAGGGCAGGTTCCTGGCACAGGGACCTTACAGGCACAGGCTCACATGGGCTCCCAGGAGCCACGTCCAGACTCCATCTGTCTGACCCAAGTGTCCCGGCCTTCAGGGAAGGTTGACCTATTAGACACTGTCTGCTTCCCCATGAGAGACCCCTCCATAATCAGCAATAACTGGCATTTAGAAAAATCTGTTCGCTGTATATTAGTGTCACCCCTTATTTTTTTGAAATAGGAAGCATAATTGAACCATTCCTATTAAAAATATCACATTTCAAGGCCAGGATTATAGCAGTCTTTACATTAACATACCTATCATTGTTTAGAGAATATTACTGACATGAGGTTTCAAAGGGAGTTACACTTCTTTCTATTTCAAAGCCATTCATGGGTTCAGCACTTTTACAGAAAGCTCAGAAATCCATTTATTTCTGAAATTAACTCGCTGCTGAGATTTATAGCCCTTATTAGAAATGAAGACCCTAAACAGTAGACTACCTTTTCAGTGTTCTCCACATTACATGTTGTACTAGTGATGACATGGAGATTAGCTGTCTTTGGATATTTCATTATAGGCTACAGTTATCAATCACAATAAATGACCAACCTCTCACTTTTACCTTCGGAAATTTTTTTAAAATTTGTTCATACAAAGAAATATGAATCTGTTCTCTGATTGATTTTTAACACAAGAGAGGGACCTAATTAACAAGAAAACAAAAAGAAGTTGTCCTTGGAGCAGAATCTTCCTCGCATAGTATTGTAAAAAGGCATTTCTTAATATTAAGGGCTGCAGACAATTATACTCACTAAGCAGAGTTTGCCTTGAGTGTTTAACACACTCAAACTAAGTAGGAATCTATAAAAGCAATACATGTTTCTCATTTGAACAGATATATGTTCTAATTTTAAAAATGGTTTACTGTTTTAAAAAAACAGTAAATAATCTTTAAGCTTTTTCTATGTTTATGTAACATTGATGACATTGTTCATTCATAGATTGTGGGCAGATGAGAAATTTCATTCTGCCAACATTCACTGATCCTATTTCCACCTCTCACCATCCGTTACAGCAGGTCTAACTCCCAGGGTGCTCTCAGGAATGTACATGTGTGCAGATGTACATGGGATTAACATGCCATTAGTAAAACATGGCATGTAATAAGACTTGATTTTTTTAATGAGCATATAATAGCAAAAGCCTAACACCAATTACTAGCTGCGTGACCTTCAATTTGTTACTGACTTTTCTGAATCTTAGTTCTACTTCTGTAAAATGCAGACTGTAATGCCTACCTTTTAGTGTTGCTGAATTAAATGCAATAATGGCACATAGTAGGTGCCGGTCATTGAGATCCTAAAGAACATTAAATCTGAGTCTTTAAATTTAAGTGCTTATTAAATTTAATTTGTAACAATCTTAAAACTATTGTATTTCAAATATTGTGTCATAGTTTGATGGGCAGGTTTTTCCTTTCTCAGGAATAAATAAAATAATGCTTCCTCTAACTGTCAGTGGCATCTTCGAATCAATGAAACAGAGTAATTGATGTCCTTATGCCTTTTCAGCTCATCAGGGAAGGCATTGTATTCTTTGTTTTAATAATGGTACATCTGTCCCAGTGCAGACCTTGGCCTAAGACCTTCTCGTTACTCCATTAGGACGTGCAGAGGATCAGAACACAGGCTTCGCAATCACACAAACTTCGCTTCAACTCTCAGTCTTGCACGTACTACTGTAGCTCTGTCACTCCAAGTCTCGATTTTCACATACTTAAAGTGGGGATGATAGTATTTACTTGAAAAAGTTGTTGTACAGATTTAAATGAGATAATGTGCATAAAGCAGAGCTTACTGGTGCGGTATGCGGTGCATGCTCAGTTAATGATACAAGGGTAAACAACGTAGTAACCACGCTTGCTAGGGACAGAGCTTTACCCTTTGTGCTTTTATTTGATTTTTGCTGAAGTAGGCACAAGTCAGCCAAAGTCTACCATTATCAAATTGATGGCCATGTTGAGTGATAACAAAAACTAAGCATGGTAGACATCCACATCTAGCCAAAATGGAAGGACAAGGGCCAGATTTACCTTCCTGTCCAGAACAAGACAAAACAAAGATTACGAAATGTATGGCAAAATGGTTTTCAGTGCACTAGATATCAGGCAGCAGACAACAGCGATCCCGGAGAAATAGGAAATAAATGAGGTGAGCCCTTTAAGTGCCCCACAAACTGACTTGAGAGAGTTTCCAAGATACAGCTGGAGACAAGCATCAGGCAGAGCCCGGTAGGCTCCCTAAGTCAAAAGAACAGAGATGAGAGGAGAGAGGACAGATCGGCAAGAGTACACAGGACAGGGTTCCAAAGAGCAGAGAACTGCACAGATTGTGCCAAAGAGCTGCAGAGATCCCCTCCCCCAGCGTATTTAGGAGAGTACTGATGATCATAGGTATATGAGGAAACCATCTAAGAAGGCTGGGGAAGAACCACCCAAAAGAATTAGAAGGAACAGTATCCAGCATTACACAGGGCTGGGACTATTGCCTGTTCCCATCAGCCAGATTAGAAACGTTCAAAATCCACAGGCATTGGTTGGAGTGTGCAGAAGGGTCTTGCCTGTGTTATAGGGATTTATTAGCCCTATATTGGGTACTGTTCCAGACCTGCCTAACAAGTATTAAAAGGAAGACCCAAAAGACCACACTGTGTCCCAGAACAAAGTTCACGAGGATTTATAATGACACAAAGATATCTACCACTACACAAAGTAAAGTTCACAATGTATGGCATCCAATAAAAAATTACCAAGTTTCCAAAGAAGCAAGAAAATATGTCCCATAATGAAAAGAAAAGGAACCAAAACCGACCTAGAACTGGCAAAGATGTTAAAATTAGTGGCAGATGTTGAAATTAGTGGCAGGCAGGGACATTAAATCAAATTTTAGAACTTCATCTGTTTAAAAAATTAGGTAGGAAGAAGATATAAATTGAACTTGTAGAGATGAAATCTATCCTGTCCAACATGAAAATTATATTGGATGGAATTAATGGTGTACTAGACACTGTAAAAGAAAGATTAGTGACCTTGAAGGCATAGCAATAAAGAACTACCCAAAATGAAACGCAGAAAAATGAATTGTTCATTTAAAAAAAGTTTTTTAGTTTTTATATATAAGTATACTTATATTTATATAAATATGTATATGAAACTATAGTTTTATATTTTTTTTTAGTTTTATAGAACAACTTCAATTGCTCTAATCTACATGTAATTGGAGTCCCTTGAAAAGAGGGAGAACAGAAGAAATATCTGAAGAAACAGTGACTGAAAATTTTCCAAATTTTGTAAAAACCATAAACACACAGATCCAAGAAGCTCAACAAACCCCAAACAGGAAGAAAACCGCACTGAGATCCCTCATAAATCAAACTGTACAAAACCAGTGACAAAGAAAAAGAAATGTTAAAGGACACTTGACACACATAGGAACAAAGACAAGGATGACAGCTTCTTATTTTATGTTAATTATGAACCTTAAGAAAGCTGTTAAAGCAAAACAAATTTAAAATACCACAGCTATACCATAAAACTGGTTCTCTAATGTGACTTACAGATTCACTGTTAAGGCAGTACCCAAAGAAACACTCCAGAAATATTTTGAACCAAGGCTGGTAGAAGTAACATTAGACTCCAGGATGATTTCTTTCGAAGAAACAATGCTCAGTTTATTTGTGTATGTAAATGTTCAACAGTTTCATTTTATTTAACAAAAGCAATCATATTAGTTGGTCATGTTTTGTATATTTGTGGGCTTCTGAAAGCCAATTTGAAGATTCATTTAAGATTAGGCCAGGTAGGATCCACTTGACTTAAGAAAATCATGACTCTTCTTTAACTGTATTACAATTTCTCAGAAGGCATCAGGGAGTCCCCATTTGCATGACATGATGGTATATAAATCCTGCCCTCCAGTAGCTTGCAGTCTGAGTCCGCCCTCAAATCAGTCTTGTAGGCAATGGAAAGGCAACTTGGACAAAAAACCCTGGGAATGTGAAATAGTTACGGTACATGGAAGAAAAAGGAAAGAGATTTGTGTGTCAATGAGTGACAGGATCAACACTGGAGTTACAAGTTTACCTGTGCAGGGCTGCCAGAAACATGTTTACTCCTAATATCCAGTGTCTATAACAAATGTATCTGATTCAAAGATGTGGGTGTAGTTTTTTAAATGATACCTCTATTCAGATTGACACAGTTATGACTCAGGAGGAGTGGCCCTAGATTGCTACATTGTTGGATGACATTAGTCATGAGACAGTTCATTCAGATAATAAAAAGTTACTTTATAATAGCTAGTGAAAGCTTTTAAGTACTCATTGCAAAGTAGTTTTAAAGGCCTGCACTTAAGTAATTTTATGGGCTCTCTTGGCTCATGTTTGCAGTCATTGGGCGTGGAGCAAAATCAAATGAAGAGCGGAGGGAAGTGGTAGACAAAACCTTCTGTGGTCATATCCAACCCAGTATGAAACATGGGACCCCATTCAAGCTATTCCTCCTATATCTCTTCAGTGGTTAGAAGGTATATATCTCTGACATAGTTAACTGCTCAGCGTGATAAAAAGACTAAATAGATATCTGAGTGTAGTAGGCTACTAGAATTGATGGTACAAAAGTGTATTTTCAGAGCATCATTTTTCAATGCAACCTTCATAACAATACCATTTTATAAGAAAGTAATCTTTAGAGCGATGACCATGCAAATACACATTTTCTAACATTGGTTTTGGGTAATGTCCAGTGCAGATGACAGGATGTTAAGGTCCTATCCTCTATTTACCTTCCAAAGCTTATGTGTGTAGAGCTGACTTTTTTATATAAACTCAGGTTCCTTGAATAGATGCCAAAAGTTGGAAAAAGCACTACCCCCAAAATCTGCATACACTTCAAAAGTGTTAGTTGGCTGTCTTTATAGACTTGCTACTTTATTTGATACTGATGTCCCTAATGAAGACTATTACAGCAGTATTTTAAAAATACTAAGCTGTGCATAGGACTATAAAGTCCCCAGACAAATTCTCCCATTTGGGCCAGTATCTATGATAGAGACCCTATAAGAGCTGCCGTGGATTTGCCACTCAGCAAGTAAGGATGTGCTTGAAGACCATAGACAGGTTTCAGAAAATAGTCACAGAGAAGATTTAAAGTGGAAACACTCTTGCTTGCTTCGGCAGCACGTATACTAAAGTGGAAACACACACAGGACTTTAGAAAGTAGAGGGAACTGGAATTGCTTCATTGCTGGAGGTAGATTCAAGTGGGAGAAAGAAAGAGCTCTGGAGTGGGACCTGTATTCTATCCAACACTTCCCACCCGTGTGACCTTAGCAAGCCATGAATTTTTCTAAGCCTTTTTTTCCCCATCTGTATAGTGGGAGCGATTCCCACCTTTCAGAGTTTCTGAGACTAATAGAAATAATATGTCTGACACATAGTAGGTAGTCAACAAATGTAATGGTTATTTTTGCAGAACCCTGAAACTTTAGAGACACCTTTGACCCCTCTCTTTCTCTCACACCCATATCTGATCCATCATCAAACTCTGTGTACTCTCCTTTGGAGGTATATATCCGGAATGCAGCCACATGTCACCAGCGCCCCCAGCACCGCCTTAGACTACGCCACTGTCCTCTCTGCCATGGGTTGTTCCAATAGCATCCTCACGGCTTCTATTCTTGGCCCCCTAGAGCTCACTCTCAAGATAACAGCCAGAGTGACACTGTTAAAATCAAGTCAGTTCTTGTTACTTCTCCCTCAAAACCTTGCCTGTGGCTTTCCATCCCACTCAGAATGAAATGCTAAGTCTTCCCACAGCCGACAAGGCTCTCCATGATCTGGCCCTCTCCCCTACCTCTGTGGCCCTGTCACCTCCATTCACCTTTCTGCAACCACACTGCCCTTTCAGACGTCACCCTAAGGGCACGCAGACAGACATGCTGTCTCTCCAGAAAGCTGAAGAACGGGGTGAGTTCCCTCACTCCTTCCATCTCTGCATAAATGTCACTCTATCAGAGCAGCTTCCATAAAACAGCAACACCCCATCGCAGCCTCCCTGCCACCTTCTTGTGTCTCTCCCCCAGGTAGAATGTAAGTCCCATGAGACTGAGTCTCTGCTCATCGTGTCCACTGCTGTCTCTCTAACACCTAGAACAGTGCCTGGAGCTGCTCGATGACTCTCTATTGGGTGAATGAGGGACGGTAGTACTGCCTCCCACACGTCACTGAGCGAGAGACCTGGAATGTAATGGAAAGAGTTCTGGGCTGAAATTCAGAACACCTGGGGCCTGAATGCAGGTCCTGACCTTGGTACTCACCCCCTGTCTGACCTTGGGCAAGACTTACACCTAGAACATGTAGAATGGAAGCCTAGGCCCCTGCCAGCTCTGAAACCCAACGACGCTGTGTTGTTCAGCTGTTACCCCCAGCTGCCCCGGTGGTAATCGCTCAGAAAACACACTGAAGTCAAAGTATGAGCTGTTTAGTTTTCTGCAAAAGGAGAAATTCCGTCCGCGAGATGCTTAGTGAATACTGGGGACGTTAAGCAGACAGGGGCTGTACATCAGCCCTTTTCCCTTGTCTCAGAAGCTAGAGTTGTGATCTTCCCTAAAACTAGGGATGGACTAAAACGCCATAAAGTTCTAGTTCTACCTGTGATTCCAAATGTTTTTATCTTCCTATACTTAAAGTAAATATTATTTGGGATGGAGGAAATGAAGTTTTGCAGTATTTCAACAGATGGCGCTGCTGGTAGCTATTATCTGACTATGAAATATAAATTTCAGCTTTGCTAACTTAAATAATCTCATTAAAAATTTTTATTGCATCCTGGAGTACTGCATTAATTTGTTTAGTCCTGTATCTCACCGAGACCTCAGAAAATGAATGGTTTTAACCACTTCGTATAGTGAAGCCAGCCCTGAAACATGCAGCAGCTTGATTCCGCAAGCTGCCGGCATGATTATGTCGCGCACTTTTATCAGTGCTGTCACACAGATGTGGCAGAAGGCCTACTTAGAGGGAAGGAGATGGCTGTTTGCACATAAGTGCCTTCTGTTTTGGCTTGTGACATAAATTAAAACTGAATTGATGGGATCTGTTTATCTAGATGCCTTACACAGATACAGATGCTGTCTTTAATGACTGCATATACGAAGGAAAACACTGCGATTAATCCAGGGCATAGAGAAAGATGCATGTCTACCAAAGTCTAAGGAGAAAATGTTTTGCAGAGGACGGTAGCCAAAATGTTGTTAGAGATGCCATTTCCGCTCCTTCGTTAGCTTCTTACACTCCTGACCAATGTTTCCATCTGATCTTCAAGCAAGATCATTTTAATTATTCAGCCATGCACTTGCTTCTGGGTGTGGTTTCCCTGATTGCATACTTCAGCGCAGATTACAAATATTTGGCAGGATTCCTCTTTCTGTGGGAACCAGACAAGTCATAACAGCAACTACACGCTCCACACTGTTGTGCGGAACCGGTCATCTCGGGTTTCAGAGTGCAGAGGCTGAGAAACTTAGATCCAACTCTCCCCTTAACAGCAAGTGCCTCCAGGAAAGGCTTTAATTAGAGTTACAGGCTCCTTTCTACCGATACCCCCAGACAAGATCCATAGTCATCAAGGACCAGCCCAGAAGTCCCCAATGTGGAGTGACATTTTGTTTCAGAATGTGACTCTTTATCCTCTGCTTTATGGCATGATCACCCATAAATCATCCTCTGCTTTATGGCATGAATGGGAAAGAGAAATTAAGATTCGGGGATGTGCCAAAGGAAGGCTCCTGTGTGATTTAAGAGCTTACTGGTAAGATTAAGAAAATTGTCATAAATTGTTAGCTTTTAAAAACGTTATCAATTAGTAAAGCCGAGAAATGTTGAGTGAAACAGCCATCATTTTTCCTTCAGCCTGCTCCTAAAATGCTCTTTTGTGCCTCTGTCATGCGGGGCGGCCTGCAGGTCTCTGGTCCCGCTCCCCACACAAGAACGCAGGATGTGGCTAGGCCAAAAAGGAACACCCATGGAGCCATAAGTAGGGGAGTCATACCACTATATTCTCGCTGGTGGCTGAGTTGGAGACACAGGAAGCAGGAGCCACACTATTTGCAACCCTCATTGCACCGCTTGCAGGCTCAGCCACCATCTTCTTGCTAGCCCCCATTTTTCTGCTAACGTAACCATGGCAGTTATATTAGTGGCCAATGGCTCACTGGTTACAGCTGACAGCCAACTAGCCACAGCTGATGGCCATGCAATCACAGTTGATGGCCATTTACTACCTGAGCCAGCACCTATCCATGTGAGGCTGAGAGCCTGGAAACTCCTGGCTCTGTCCCCACACTCAACCCCTACAGGGTCTCGCCTCACAATCTACGTGACAAGCGTCTTCCATGAGGGTCCCTGTGCGAGGAGCCTGGAGGTGGATGCAGTATCCTGGACAAAGCCAGGGCTCTCTGGGCACTGCCACTCTCTCTGGGCACAGCCAGACTTCCTGGTCTCAGGCAGGCCTCTCAGGGCACTGCCACTCTCTCTGGGCCTCTCAGGGTACCGTGCTGGAACAACAGCGACTCACAGTCAAGGTGCTTAATATTCTCAATGGCAGCCGGTCAAGACACAAAAGCAAACATCCGCCAGTCCCACTCCGTGGTGGTGTGTTCCCAAGCAAACAGTCAAGCGGTCCATTAAATTAGGGATGGAGCTCATTCCCGATAGTCCGCAGTCATTCGCCAGGGCTCTGGGTTAGCCTCACCATGTGTGCCCTCTCCTCAGGGTGAGGGCTCCAAGTCCTCCCCAACCTGGGGGTGAGGGACGACCTTGACCTCACCCTCATCTTCCTCTGAGGACTCAGCAAGCGTTTCCTCCTGGGACTACAAGTCCTGCATCCGGGCTGCCTCAGCAAGCACTTCCCAGCCCACAGGGCCGCAATGTCCCTCGCTTTCTCCGGCCTCTGCTGGTTGGAGAACCATCCACGTCTTCCCACCCCTCCACGGGGATCCAGCTCTCTAGCAGCTGCTCCCCCTGGTCTTCCTGAGACTGAGTGTTCATGCGTACAAACTGCTCCACAGCCCTTCGGGGAGCTTTGGTCGGCATCGTACCCTGCTTGCTGTGCTATGTGTCATGTGGGGGACCCTGCTCGCTACGCCATTTATCGAGCAGGACGGCCTGCGGGGTCTCTGCTCTCGCTCCCCACACAAGAACGCAGGACGTGGGAGGCCAAAAAGGAACACCCATGGAGCCATATGTAGGGGAGCCATACTACTATATTCTCGCTGGTGGCTGGGTTAGAGACACAGGAAGCAGGAGCCACACAATTCTCAACCCTCACTGCGCCGCTTGCAGGCTCAGCCACCATCTTCTTGCTAACCCCCATTTTCTGCTAGCGTAGCCACGGCAGTTATATTAGTGGCCAATGGCTCACTGGTTACAGCTGACGGCCAACTAGCCACAGCTGATGGCCAGCCAATCACAGTTAATGGCCATCTACTACCCGAGCCAGCACCTTTCCACGTGAGGCTGAGAGCCTGGAAACTGCTCTCTGGGGCTCCGTCCCCACAGCCTCTCTGGTTCTTTTTCCTGTCTTCACTCCATTCTTCTGTTGAGCATTCATGCCCACCTACCTGCACCATGCCTGGTGGGACTTGACCTCTGGGAGAAAGAGAGGGCAGCACCGGGGGGATCACAGCTGTCAGAACTTAGGCGCTATGGCCCAGGCGGAATCGCGAGCATCAGGAATCTGTCAGCAGACGGGAGATGAGGCATTTATTGTCAGATGGACTTTAGTTGCCTTTAAGAATAAAAAGGGTTTTTTGCTTTATTACTAATGTCAATTATCAGACAAAGAATTGTACTATTTGTATACTTGAAACGAAGAATAAGTAACAACACCTGGCATTCCTGTATCACTTTTATGGAAGTGTCCCAGGGTGCTTTACAAACACTAGTTTAAATCTCTCTACCTTATCTCTCTCTCTCGCTCTCGCTCTCTCTCTCTCCCTCTCTCTTTTTTGAGGTAGCTAAATAGTAAAAAAAAAAAAGGGGGCGGGGAAGTTGGCAGGGGAGGCAGTTTCGTGTCAGAAGGACTTGAAGGGGAACACGAACAGGTAGGGCTCTTGGCTTTGGCGACAGGAACATTAGCACATCTAAGCACAGGGTTATAATTCTAAATGACAACTAAACAGGAAGAGGATTAACATTTTACCTGGTGTATTTACTTGGTGCTGGGTACCTTGCTTGGCTCCCCTCCCCCAGCCTTAATGAGGTATAATTTATTTAAAATAAGAATCACTCACTTGCAGTGTACAACTGGATGACTATGGGCAGTGTATATGATTAAGCAACCATCACACAGCCCAGACAGAGAACAATTCTTTACCTCAGGACGTTCTCTCCTGCCCCTTTGCAGTCAATCGTTCAGCCCACTTTTTTTTGTCACTATAGCTTTTCCTTTTCTACAAAGTCATATAAAGGGAATCATTCATTTTTGGTCTTCTGTGTTTGACTCCTTTCACCTAATGTAGTGGCTGAGATTCACCCATGTTCTTCCACACCTCACTAGGTCATTCTTTTGTATTGCTCAGTAGTGTCCCATTGTATGAGTACATACCGTTTGGCCCATTCAGCAGCTGAACGTTGTTGGATTGTTTCCTTTGGGGATGGGGTGAATGCTGATGCTA
Source organism: Rhinolophus hipposideros (assembly GCF_964194185.1). Taxonomy (NCBI): domain Eukaryota; kingdom Metazoa; phylum Chordata; class Mammalia; order Chiroptera; family Rhinolophidae; genus Rhinolophus; species Rhinolophus hipposideros. The sequence goes on along the minus strand of NC_138054.1, from coordinate 2,706,340 downwards.
TGAACATTCACGTACATGTTTTGTGTGGACCTCGGTTTTTATTACTCTTGGGTAAATACTTGTGAATGGGATTGCTGGTTGCTGTGGGAAGTACACTTTTAACTGTAAGACACTGCCAAGCTGTTTTCCAAGCTCCCTCTGCCCTTAGGCCTTCCCTCCAGCAATAGCTGAGAGTTCCAGTTGCTCCACATCCTCATCTTTATTACTTAGTTAATCCTCACAACACTATGAAGTTAGGTATTATGGTTATTATTTCCATTTTACAAATGGGGGAATGGAGGCCTAAAGAGATGAGTGACCTGTGTAATGTACATACGGTGTTTCCCTGAAAATAAGATCTAGGCGGACAATCAGCTCTAATACGTCTTTTGGAGCAAAAATTAATATAAGACCCAGTATTATTTTACTATAATATAAGATTGAGTCTTATAATATAACATAATATAATACCAGGTCTTACATTAATTTTTGCTCCAAAAGACGCATTAGAGCTGATGGTCCAGCGAGGTCTGATTTTCAGGGAAACAGAGTAGCTAACAGATGGCAGGTGCACTCTATACTGACCCGGGTGTATTGATGCCCCATACCCACTCTGTGTATTTCACAAAGCACTGCACTTATAGTTAGGAAAACTTGTATTGATACTCCAGAGGCTTTTAGGACAGATGAAATATGATCAGTTATACATCAAAGGCCAAGAGCCTACTACTTCATCTGATGACTTCATCTGATGCTCTGATGACTACTACTTCCTTGATGGCAAAGGAATTTTTTAACTCAATGAAAAACAAATTTAGGGAAAATACAAGTGAGAGCAAAATCACTCTTATGTCTAAAGCTTTTACTTCCCCAAATCAGCATATCATGTCATTTGTGTATGATACCCACCCCCTCTCCTTGAAACCTGTGGAGGTAAATGGTTGCATCCTATTTGCTGAAGAGCAAATAGGAGAGAAGTTAGCACTGGAGTTAGGATTCCTGGGCTTCTGACATCAGCGTTTCAGCCACAGTTTCTTGGGTTAACTTTAAGACTAGAGCCGTGGGTGGGATAAAACACATGGCGTAGGAACCAATCTCAAACAAAGGAAATTCGTGGACTAAGCAGTGAGGTTTGCAGGCATTTGCACACATTTTCTTTCCCTGCTCTGCGTTGCTCACCCAGAGGTGACCAATCAGGAGCCTCAAGGACCAGCGGGGCCAATGGAGGTGCTTTCTTTAATTGAATTTAAATATCAGAAAATTTTGCAAAAAAATCCAGATTGATCTTTCTGAGACATCAGAAGACCTGGGTGCACGTTCCCTTCCTGGCATTGAAGAGTCTGTCTGTGAACCTGACCAAAATGCCAACAGTTAGGCTACCACTGACTGTGAATTTGATGGAGGTGGAGACTGTGGGAGTGGAGCCCAAGGAGAACTTGTCGGAGCTCTAACACAGTGCTGGCTTTTTCCTGTCTAAAATTGTGACCGCTTATAAAATGTGTGCTAAGATTTTTTTGGACATGGACTCCCTTTTTTTCTTTGTATTTGTTTTAGAATAAGTTATAAAATAAAATAAATGAATCCCGTCAAATTACTTACAATTGCATCTACTTTGGAAGGTAAAATGTAGGTGTTCAGAAAGTGTCAAAATTTTGGAAGAAAGGAGCATTTCATCAACCTAGAACATACCAAATAGTGCAGGCTGGAAGATTTGTAAGTGAAAGATCCATAATGTGGAGCCAGGTCTTCTAAATCTAAATCCCCTATCTCTCTATTAAGAAAAGGAGAATGGAGCTGCCAGTTAGCTCAGTTGGTTAGAGTGCGGTACTCTTAATAACAAGGTTGACGGTTCGATCCCCACATGGGCCGTGAGCTATGCCCTCCACAACTAGATTGAAACTTGACTTGGAGCCGATGGGTCCTAGAAAAACACACTTTAAATAAAAGTTTTAAAAAAGGGAAAAAAAGGAGGAATTTCTACATGAATACACTAAGTGGTGTTTTGACAGTCAGGTCACAGCATTCTCTTTATTGAACTCCCAGCGCTTCAATGTGGTGTTCAGATCAGAAGGGCTGGTGGGACTTGACTGGTCCCTGTGAAGCCCTCAGCGCACCTGTGTTGAAAGCCCTGTCAGTCAGGCAGCCCTGCTGTGCGTCTGTCTGCCCCGGTCCTCTGCACTCAGAGCCGCACCCGTTGTCCTGAGCGTGGAGCCTTCTGTGATTCCTCACTTCAGGTGTGGAACACCATAGGGCTCCTTTCTTCCTGTGCCATTTTGGAACCCTGCATGCTAGAACACAGCCGACTGAAAAATCAGTGACTTATCCAACAATGTGACAGAATTTGTAGTGTGATGTCATGCAGTCAGTCAAGCAGGAGCTTTTGTCACATTTGGACGAGTACCAACATGTCCAGGTGGTAGGACGCTGCCAAGGGGCAAATGTGCCGACACATTCCTTCCCCTGCATCAACACACGCCCTGTGCCCATCACCCCTTGGGGGCGGAGGGGAGTATGTGTGTGTCTGTGCATGTGTGTATGTGCTCGTGTATGGTGTGTGTGGGTGTCTGTGCATGTGTGTGTGTCTGTGTATGGTGTGTGTAGCTGTCTGTGCATTTTGCTTTCTTTTTAGCCTCCCTCCTAAAGAGGCAGCAGTAAATGTGAACAGCCAGAGAGAGAACAGACCAAGAGCTAAATTGTCTCTGGCCCACTTATGTGGCTTTTCTTTAGGAAACATCATCCCAGGTGATTTGTCACGAAAAGCACCCTGTTAGGTCACTTACATTCATTTCAGAAAGGACAAGCACGCTTGCACACCCACTCTGGATAGACATCTTTGCAGACTTATCTTTGTAGTTTGCCTCTAGGCAACATCTGAGTAAAGGTAATTGCAGGGGGATTGTTCTGTGATTCTTACATTTCAGATGTCGCATCTAGAATACATGGATGGCATCAGTGATACTTTTCCTTAATAAGTCCCCTTAATATGAGGATCTCAAAGGACCTTATCAATGTGAAATGTCACATTAAAAGGTAATGTAATATATATTCAGGACAGCTCCCGAGGGAGGGAGGCCAGAAGACAGGCACTGTTCCCGATACGAGAAATCAAACCACAGTGAATCAGCTAAAATCTGATCTGAGCCTTAAGTTGTGCAGAACTTTGGAAGATGAGAGGTGTAAGAACACACATAGCTATTACAGCAAAGGGGTTCTGATATTTGGGATCGGGACGCCAAACCTCTCATTCCTGACGTGGATCAAGCCCCATTCCTTCACTGTGGTAACCTCCTGCCTGTGCTCTTCATTAACCTGGCTGCTCAGTTACGTCTTGTCACTTTGGAGGATGCTGGAAGAAGTCAAGTTGGAGAAGGGCCCATGTGTTAGGAATCTGGGTTAGCCACAGGGAAGTGCTTCATGAGTGAAGGTCACCTCTGAGGCTTGGTGGCAGTGGTCCACAGCTGGATGTTAAATACAATGGATTCTCTGATGTAGTAGAATCTTCTCTCTGTAACCAACTGAAAAAATAATCTACAAAGTGAGTATGATTTCAATTTATGACACCTAGCCTACTGTGCAAAATTGTAGACTAGCTAAAATTAATGATCGATTCAGAGCAGGTATTTGTGCAGTATGACTATGGTTTGTCCATGCTACAACATCCAAGAACAATATAGTCCATTGTCAATCTTCTATTTTGTTTTCTTCCTTTTTTTTCCTTGTCTCTAGGAGACCAATTAATTGTTCAAAGGTAATATATAGAGGAGATTTCAGGAGCATTTACTTTGGCACAGTCTCTAGCCCTTTGTGGTCTGGCTAACAATAAAGCTAAAATTTGTTTTGTAATGATGGTTCTAGTTGCACTGGAATCCCTTTGAAGTGCCTGCAGTTTGCTGTTGTGAGAGCTCCAGATATTATTTGACTGCAATAAACACTGTCTGTACACTATCAAAATATGGGTGCACACTGAACTGTAGCAACTTGCAGTGGCCAAACTTCCTTTTGGAGGTGTTGTGTGTGAGTGAAGCACATAGAGACTTTCTCTATATCCATTAGCGTTCCGCCAGCACTCCATGGATCACTCATGGACCTTAAACTCCCACAGGTCGACATCAGCAAGTATGGGAGCAAAGAGCATATCTGAACAAATAGTCAGCTTTAAACAGGCCACGCTGGCCTGGCCTAGTAAGCAAGATAGAGAACCATGCCAGTCATTGTAAAGGTTCAGCTTCTCAGCTCTTGCGTCAGCTGACCTAAATTATTTAATGTTGCTGTCACCTCTAAATAAAGGTAGTCATTGTCCTGGTCTCTATTTATATTTTAAAACTCTTTCCCGCCCACCCCCACGGGCTGGAACAATCCATCTACTTCTGGGGGAGAGGGCATCACAGGGCTTCTTGCCCAGGTTTGGATCCAGTGCCAAAGGCAGTCTTCATAAGGGTTCTGCTCAGTGCAGAGGGTGTGACAGCCACTACCTATCTGCACTTGACACAGGATTCCCCAGCAAACCGGTGTCTTCCCTTGTTTTTACAATATGTGCCTGTATATGTGAGAGAGAGTACTGCGTGTGTGTATGCGTGCGATTGGGTCATATAAATCATTTGAAAAGCACTTTTGTCTCGGGCTATCTTGGTAAACAGCACTCATTTAGAAAACGTGTTCCTTTGCTCTCGGTATTAGGGTTAGGAATTAGAATGTGCTGTGGTGGGTGCTTGTTTTAAACAAATAATGAAATCTTTGTAGTGTTTAGTGGCAAAGCTTACTGGGCTTGTGTAAATGAAAATATTTAAGTAATTTTTACGATAACTTTAAATAATTAAAAGAAATGCCTGAAAACATGTTTTGGCACAGGGAAATCTCTCCTTACAGGAATTTATAAATGTGTCATGTGGAAAAATAATTGTAAAATCTATTTTAATCTTTTACCTCTGACAGAGTTTTAAGTTAAAATGTTCTACCTGTCTGGTTTTACCACTTTCCCTGCCTTATGAACTACCTTTCCATGTTTGATCTGAGTTGCATTTAGTTGAGAAAAATAAATGAGAAGTCCATTGAACTCACTTCCAGTTTCCACTCCGACATGTAAGGAGTGGGTGGGGAAGTCATCATTCTCACAAGAAGAAGAAAGCAAAACAAGCTGAAAAATCAACAATTCTTCTTAGATCCTTCAGCTCCTCGAGGTCACAAGGCAAAGCACTGCCCCAAAATTTGGAAAGAGACATGAACAGAGGAAATCAGAGATTATCAGGAGCAGAAAGTTACACTGGGCCAGCATCCGATGGGATCACATAAATGGTGATTGACTAATTGCTGGAGGCTGAGTGTGGACTAGCTTGAGAGATCAAAACTCTTGGGGGTTCAACATCACGGGGACCCCACACTTATTATAATGAGTTTTACCTCCAGGAGTCTCAGGGTGAAGAATGAAGAAAAATCACTTCGAGAAGAGAAGAAAAGTAACCATTTTGAAATACCATGTTTCCCTGAAAATAAGACCTATCCGGACAATCAGCTCTAATACATCTTTTGGAGCAAAAATGAATATAAGACCTGGTCTTATTTTACTATACTATAAGACCCGGTCTAATCTAATCTAATATAATATCGGGTCTTAATATTAATTTTTGCTCCAAAAGACGCATTAGAGCTGATTGTCCAGCTAGATCTCATTTTCAGGGAAACAGGGTAAGTTCAAAGCTCTCTCTTTTTCTTAACAAACGCCTTCCCTCAAGGGAAACTATTTACCAGAGTCTAACTGATGTGAAGGAAGGCAAATACTCAACTCCAGCCTCCTCTGTCCCTCTTTTCTCACTTAGGATGATGAGGAAGAAAGCTGAAAAGCACTTTTAAAGGTCACAGCCCAGGGACGTAGACCAATAAAAGAATGAGAACTAATTATATGATTATAGAATGTTTCCCTTCCTTCACACTTCAACACCACGTCACCAGGCTCTTGTATACTAATGGGTAGTACAGCTGAAAGAACTGCAAGGTTCAGACTCCAAGAAGGAATCTATAGGGAAACCCAAAGACAAAGGAGGAAACAAAAACAAGGACACTGGAGGAAATTTTAGCCTCTGATACAGCTAAAGCAAACAATAAACACTGCTTAATTCCTAGCCAGATAAGCATAAAACCTCACATTAAAGGTCTTCTACATTTGTTCATTTTATCTGTTACATCGAGTCCAACTTTCAGCTACAAGACATATTAAAAGGCAAAAACCATTGTCTGAAGAGACAAAGCAAGCATCAGAATCAGATATAGAAAAGATTTTGGAATTATAAGACTTTAAATTAAGATAGCTATGAAGAATGCCTTTGATGGGCTCATCAGTGGACTGGTCATGGCCAAAGATAGAATCAGTGAGCTTGAAGATATGTCAATAGAAATTTCTAAACCTGAATAGCAAAGAGAAAAAAGAATGGGGGGGGGGGGGTACTAGAACAGAATATTGAAGAACTGCAGGACAATTCCAAAAGGTGTAACATACACATAATGGGAGTAGAAAGAAAGGGTAACAGCAGAAACATTTAAAGCAAAACTAGCTGCAATTTCTCCAAAATTAATGACATACACCAAACCACAGATTCAGGAAGCTCTGAGAACTCCAAGTACTATAAATGCCAAAAATTTACAATTAAGTATGTCATATTCAAACTGCAGAAAATAAAAGACAAAGAAAAAATACCAAAAGAGGCCAGAGGGAAAAACACCTTATCTCTAGAGGAAAAAAGGTAAGCATTATATCAGACTTGTCTTCAGAAACCATGCAAATAAGAAGAGGGTGAAGTGAAATATTTAAAGTGTTGAAAGAAAAAAATACCAACCTGGAATTCTGTACTTAGTGAAATTATCCACCAAAAGTTAAGGAGAAATAGATTTTCTCAAACAAATATAAATTAAGGAAATTTGTTGCCACTAGACTTATCTTGCAAGAATTGAAGTTAAAAGAAGTTCTTCATAAATAAGTTAGATGGAAAAAGACAAATACCAGACGATCTCACTTATATGTGGAATCTAAAGAATACAATACATGAACAGGCTAATCAGAAACAGTCTCAGAGATACAGAGAAAAAAACTGAGAGTTGCTAGATGGGAGGGGGGTGGGGATGGGGGAGAGGGTGAAGGGATTAGAAGGCAGAATCAGTAACCACAAAATTGGCACAGGGATACGAAGGACAGTTTGGAGAATATGATCAGTAATGTTGTAAAGATTTTGTAGGGTATTTGGTGGACACTTGTCTTATTGGGGAGACCACTTCATGCACAGTGTAGGTGTCTGACCATTGCAGTGTGCACCTGAAGCTGAAGCTGAATAGTGATGGGTGTTTATATATATATAAAATATATATATATTTTTTAAATATATATTTAAATATTTATATAAATATATAAATATTTATATGTTTATATATAAATATGTATTTATATATATAAAAATAATTATCTCGTCACGGGATGTGGAGTGCAGCACAGGGAATGGGGTCAGTGGAACTGTGGCAGCTGTATGCGATGTCAGAGGGGAGGTAGATTGGGGGAGGGGGATTGTCACTTTGTGAGGGGTGTAAATGTCTAACTATTGCATTATTTTGTACACCTGAAACTAATAATAATAAAATTAAATTAAATTTTAAAAAAGTTCTTCATAAAGAAGGAACTTAACATAGGCCAGTTTTGTGGATATTGACAAACTAATTCTAAAGTTTGTATGGAAAGGCACAACACCCAAAATAACCAACACAATACTAAAAAAGAACAGCTAGAGAATTGACACTACCTGACTTCAAGACGTACCATAAATCTATATAATCAAGACAGCATGGTATTGGTGAAAGAATATATCAGTGGAACAGAATACAGAGCCAAGAAATAGACCCATACAAATATGGTCAAGTAGTCTTTGACAAAGGAGCAAAGACATTTCAATGGATAAAAGAGTCTTCAACAAATGGTACTGGAACAACTGGATAGCCACATACAAAAAATAAATAAATAAATAAAAATAATTTTGAGACAGACCTTGTACCCTGCTCCAAAATTAACTCAAAATGGATCATAGACCTAAATGTAAAGTGGAAAACTAAAAAACTTGTATCAGATAATATGGGAGAAAATCTGGATCATCTAGTGACCTTGGAGTTTTTAGTTATAACACCAAAGATGACTTTGGAGTTTTTAATCCAAAAGCACAGTCCACGAAAGAAAAAGATAATGAGACCTTATTAAAATTAAGAACTTCTGCTCTGTGAAACACACAATTAAGAGAACAACAACAAAAAAGCCACATACTTGGAGAAAAATCTTTGCAAAACAAATATCTGATAAAGACTGGTATCCAAAGTAGACAAAGAACTGCTAAAATCAACAGGAAAATGAACAACCCGACCAAAAATGGGCAAAAAGTCTAAACAGACACATCACCAAAGAAGATATACAGATGGCAAATAAGCATATGGAAAAATAAATGTACAATATCCTTTGTCATTAGGGAATTGCACTACACATTTATTAGCGTAATGAAAATCCCAAATGCCAATATTGGCAGGGATGTCTTGCGCCCCAGGAACTCTTGTTTGCCACTGGTGGAAATGCAGAGTTGGGGGGCCACTTTGGAGGGAAGTTTGCAGTTTCTTAAAACCTTAAACGTAGTCTTATGATACGATCTATCAGTCACACAGCTAGGTATTTAACCAATGGAGTTGAAAACTTATGTGTACATAAAAGCTGAATAGGAATGTTTGTAGCGACTTTATTCGTAATCTCCACAAACTGGAAGCAAACAGCATATCCTTCAGTCGGAGAAGGGGTAAATTATGGAACATTCATACAAGGCAATATTATTCAGCAATAATAAGAAATGAGCTATCAAGCAACAAAAAGACAGGCAGGAAACTTAAATGCGTATTACCAACTGAAAGAAGCCAATCTGAAAAGGCTACATACAGTATGATTTCAACTGTATGACATTCTGGAAAAGGCAAACCTGTAGAGACAGTAAACGATCAGTGGTTGGCCAGAGTTCGAGGGGAGAGAGGGAGGGATGATGAGGTGGAGCACAGGGTTTTTTTAGGGCAGAAAAATTCTTCTGTACAACACTGTGATGGTGGATACATGATGTTATGTTTGTCAGAAGGCATAGAGTTGTACAATATAAAGAGTGAAGCCTAATGTGAACTATGGACTTTAGTTACTAATGCATCAATATTGGTTCATCAGTTGTAACAAATATACTACTCTAATGCAAGATTTTAATAATAGGAGAAATTGTGCAAGGAATGGGGGAGGAAGGGGTATATGGGAACTCTGCATTTTCTGTGTAATGTTTCTGTAAAGCTAAAACTGCTCTAAAAATTAAAGTCCTATATATAAAAAAAAGAAAAGGCCCTGTGACAAGTTAACTGAAGAGAGGTCATAGTGAAAAACTTGGAGTCTTTGCCCAAAAGGTGGGGAGGACAGCACGGATGTGGCAGTGCCCTGATCACTTGGGCCTATAGTTTCTGGGAACACAGCAGCCTGTGGATCTGTGCCGGCCGGCACCAGTCTGCTGGGCTAAGCATCCTGGGCAGCCTGAGATGTTAGGGAAAATAGAGCCGGAATTAGTGATCGCCTGAAACTGGAGAGGGTCTCTGAAATCCTAACCCTCATTTGTTTTCACCAAAGTTCAAGCCACGGTGGGCCTGCTTGATCCTCTGCCAGCTGCTGTGGGCTGATCGATGGCTTGTTTCATGCTGTGTTTAAAAATATGGAATTGGGAATTAGATGGTACATTCCGAATCCCCGCTGAAATGTCTGGTTGGGCGTGGTGAGGAGTGCAGACCCAGTAATAAGCTGCTTTTTCTGACCAGAGCAGAAAGGATACTAGGGAACAGAGTTCACTCTAGCCCTGTGCCAACTCCAGCTTCTAACCAGCAGCATTCAGAAAGCCTCCTTAGAAAGGTCAGAAGAGTACCGCATGAGACAGGGCACACAAATGGAAGGAAATTAACCCTGAAATTTGTGTCACTACTATGTCATTGCCTGGTGAGGTGGTTGGATTCTCCTGAGGTCCCTTTTACCTTCTGGAAGATACTCAAGCAGGTGGCCAAATAGGTCTCCTTGCACCACATGTAAAACCTCTGCAGTCTGTCATTTCTGGAGACCTTTTATCCAATCTCAGAATTCTGTCTCATCATCTGAGTTTGCCTACTGAGGAGACCAAGCACTGTGAAATGCCTCTGTCTACACTGATTTTAGAGACTTAAATAATGCCCAAGAATGTTAGGTATAAAACTGGAAACTTCAGAAATACTTTTGTTTCTAAAATTATCATTGTCTGGAAAGAATTACACAAGACTCTAGGTCTCTTAATATGTATGCCTGCTTACACACACACACACACACACACACACACACACACACCACCTAATCAATTGCTTGTGGACTATTTTCTATCATAGCCACCCTACTTCCTGTTCCCGCTTACCTCTCCCCTCTTCCACTCCATTTTTATCCTAACCACCCACCATCCCATGCCCCTCAGTTCTTTCCCATTCTCTTGTCACCCTATCTTCTCTCTCATTCATTCATTGTGACTTGGACACCAGACCACCTTTATCATTTCAGAAAACATAATATAGCAATTGCTTCAAGGTTACTGGTATCTCTCAAATTACCCACACCTATCATCTCCAAGACAGACCCAAATGTGACAGGGCACGACTAGGCCCTGTCTAATGCAGGCCAAAACACAATGAGGAAGTCTGTGGTAGTCCTGGATTCGTGATTTTGCCCATTTTTAATTTATCTTAAACATATTTAGGAATGCACAAAATACTTGCCTCTGAAATCTTCAGAGGATGTAATTCGTTCTGTGTTCCTGTTCATTTACTTAGTGCTTTACATGCACATGCATCTGTGACTTAAGGCCTAGAAGATAATGATGCCCTGTGTTAGGTGTAGTCTCTGGTGGTGGTGTGGTGCTATTGCTTTTGGCCAGACCCCAGCTGCTGCCATTTATTTTCCTCATCACTGTGGTGTTTCACAGAAGAGCAACCTAGGATGAAAGCTGTCTTCCATTGCTTGCTTATTCTGAACAGGGCATAGAGTGAGAGGCAGCCTTTAAACACATGCACCAACATGAATGTGTCTGAAACTTGTCGATGAGAGTGATAAGCCTGCCAGCAGGCTCCGGTCGGCTGGCATCTCTGTGGGTCACAGGTTGCTTAGAAAGGGTAAGGGCGGTGCAACTGACTGACACCTTGGAGCATTGTAAGTGCTGGTAGGTTACCGTGGTTTACAGGATGCTGCTGTCAGATCTTCACCCCCAACCCATAGACTCAAGCCTTCTGAAGGCCCTCACCGTGGCTGGGAGGTGAGCAACTTGGAAATGAACTTCATTGTCTAGGATTTCGAAAAGCCCCGCAGCTATGTGGTGACAGCAAAACTCTGAGCAGAAGTCTGCCCTGGGAGGGAGGAAAGATGAGCAACTTGTAAAGAGGTGTGGTTCATTGAATCCAGCCTCCGAGCAAGAGTTTTCATGTTTTCAGAACTAAAATGCATTTTTTAAGAAGTGCTAGGCAGTCACCGCAGGCCATGGTTTGACCTGCAGATGACTTCAGCTTTTGGAACCGTGGAATGCAGAATGAAAACTAAAAATACAGCAGAAGTCAGAAGACAGTAGGACTCGATTACCTCTCCAGTGTCGCCTTACCTTAGGAAGACTGTGTTAGAGAATGTCTATTTAATTTTCTTCATTTTAAATGTTCTTTTTAATTATAAACCAACTTAGAAAATATCCTAATTTTTCAGATTAGTGTACTTTTTTCCTCTGGCCTATCCCAGTGTGGATAAACCAATTCCATTTATTAAACCAATTCCAAATATCTGAGCTGCTGATTAATTAAAAAAACTAAAAATCAGTTACCAGTCATGATGCTTCAGCTTACAAATCCCACATTCCAGTGTGTGTTACATCAAGTGGAAAAGGTTTGTCTAATTACCAGAACTTTTCCTAAAGCATTCTCCTCACACTTTTAGTTTAGGTGGAAAAATCAAACAAACAGAAACCCTTCATACTAAAATAGCTTTTTCAAATCAAAGCAAGAAAAGTATAGCTTCTTGTGTACCACGCCCATGCACAAGACACCCCTTTCTCCTCCGTCTCACCACGTTTAACACCCTCTCTTTTCCAAACCTTTGCCCTCCGGCCCTGTACTCCCAGAAGGCCATCCAGCACCCGGCGAGGCTTCCTCATTCTCACCCCACGTCAAGTGGGGTTGAAATCATGCCATCCATTTGGTCCTTCCTAGAGACTTGATGGGTCTGAAAAACACTGTTTAAGCTTTCCCTTCCTTTGTAATTCCAAGTGGATATTCCTGAGAAGCCCACCAAACCTCGGGGGAACGGGGTGGGGGGTGGTTAGGGGGTCTTCTGTGGTTTTTGCAATCAATGGGCCACCATCAAACAGGTTGTGACAGCTCTTGATGGCAGACCTCCACTTCTGAGTGTCAGCCTCATAAACTCACTGTGAAGTGCTGTGGAATGTGATGACATCATTTTTCAATACTCCCATTTAAATAGCAAAGCACGCAATGCATGTTATTTCTTTTTATTGAAGTAACAGAGGAAGGTGTTATTCACGAAGTGCATTTTTCTCTCTGAACAAATGTTTCCTACATTTGTTGAATCCTAAAGAAAGATAGGAAGAACCTTCAAGATCACAGAATCTGAAATGCATCCCAGAGAGAACGTGTACCTTGGAAGAATTGTAGAGCCTGAAAGAAGCTGAGCTGCCATCCCCTCTGAAGACGGGCCAGGCCATTCTGGACTCACGAAATTGCCCAAACTGTGACAGTACCAAGTCTAGACCCTAATCTTCCAAGGAACTGTTTCAGTGTTTTCTCTCTTTATCCCATGAAATAAATGTCTTTTCTGTTAACTTCTTCTGAAGAAAAGGAAAAATATATAAGAATTCTTTTAATCAGACTAGCAAGATATTTGAGAGTTTTTTTAGACCTCAGTATTAGATTTCACGGTTATAGAGAATTCTTATAGAGAATTCTTCTCTTCACTAGTTGATTTCTTCACATTATTGATTTGAGTTACATGTATGTTTCCTTTAAATCTGTGACTCTTCACTAATTCCAGTGTATGTGAGGTTTATATGAAAATACCTCTTGATAACTAACTGGTTTTGTTGTTCTGAGCTGATACCCTGGTACTTGTTTGATATGGCAAAAATCAGATGATTTCTTAAAAAATCTGTTTCTAACTTAATAGTATTTTTTCCCTTAATGGAGAATATTCTTTTTTTTTTAATTAATTTTATTGGGGTGACAATTGTTAGTAAATTTACATAGATTTCAGGTGTGCAATTCTGTATTACATCATCTATAAATCCCATTGTGTGTTCACCACCCAGAGTCAGTTCTCCTTCCATCACCATATATTTGATCCCCCTTACCCTCATCACCCACCTCCCACCCCCTTACCCTCTGGTAACCACTAAATTATTGTCTGTGTCTATGAGTTTTTGTTTCTCATTTGTTTGTCTTGTTCTTTTTGGTTTATATACCACATATCAGTGAAATCATAGGGTTCTCTGCTTTTTCTGTCTGACTTATTTCACTTAGCATTATACTCTCAAGATATTGGAGAATATTCTGTTTTGATGTTTGGGTTCCTTTTTCTTCCCTGCCTCTTAAAATATTTACATTGTCTCCCCACTTTTTATAATTTATAATTCAAAAATTTTTATCTTATTGATAAGACATTTTTCAAAGTAATTTATATTCGAGTTTATAAATCTTATAGTACAATTTGCTTACCAATGTATTATTTTAGCATTTTAACAGAAAGTGACAGTATCCTACTTATTTAGAAGCTAAGCCACAAAGTAATCGAATACTCTTTTTATACAAAGTCAAAACATATATATATTAAACAAACACTTCCAAGGATGGTCTTCTCTTTTGAAATAGCCTTACATTGAAGTATATTTATTTACAAATCATAAATGTATCCTTACCTTTTGTGATGGCATGATCCAAGCTCTCTGAATGGAGAGAGGGTCCCAGTTCTGTATTAGAAAGAAACTTAACTGGGACAATAAATGTGTTCAATTTCTCTGAAAATGTCTAAGTTACTGATAAGTAGGACACATTTTTTTTTTTATCAGAGTGGCCACCTCAGAGTAAACATTTGAGAAAAAAGAAAAAAAAAACTATTAAAAATATGTCACTTAAAAAAATACAAAAGTGTTTCAAATCAACTCTCCTACCCATTTCTATGCTGCCATTCTACCAAGTGGTCTTCAGAAAGGACTGTCACCATCAATTTTTCATTCTTAAAGGATTTTAATTCTTTCAGCATGTTCATATGGTTTTATAAAGCCCCAGATACCCAGTAAATCCCCTTGGTGTTGTAAGACAAGATTGCTGTTAAAAAATGTTTAGGCTTAGTCAGCTTCTTCTCACCGCTGACTTCATGAGGGGCTCTGGGAAATGGTGTTTATACTAAGCTTAAATTGATAGGGCAAGTTTAATGCAGTCGGGTCAAAGGTACAACTGCTTAGCTGGTCTCATCAACCACTCAAGTTTCAGCATTGGTTTATAAAGAAAGGTCTGTAATGATAACATCTGGCTGCTTGAGCGTGACTGCATTCTGCCTACTATGATTGAATGGAATTTAATGGTGGGGAGGAGAAAACCTAGGGCAATTTCATTCTTGAATTATGGTTCCAAATAGATAAGGCAAAATGGCAGACTTTGATCAATCTGGGTCTGGCCATCTAGCAGTTTGTTGAGCAGACTTGCTTCTTTCATCTCTACCACCCCCTCCCCCTGACATCCTATAAGACAGCCATACTTGCTGATCAATGGCAGGGGCCCAGGGTGGGCCCAGCTGCCACTCAGTTCATGTTAGTATGTGCTGAAGCCCTACTCTTTGGTGTTGCTCACCTAGGTAAGCTCTGACTTGTTCTGTGAGGACTCCAAGGGTGCTTGTGCTCAGCAGCAAACACAGCACCCTTTCCCCAGAGGGTGCTCGATAAATGCCTGTGACCAGTTGGGAGGGTTGATTACATCAACTGCCAGACAGGAGGTGCCCAGCCAGCCCCGTTCATGTTGTCAAAAAAGAGAGAAGTTAGTTCCTGACCCACCATCATTCCAGTTAGCTTACTCCATGCCAAGGTTACAAGGACACTGTGACCTTGGGAACCCAAAATGTAAATGTGTCATGAATCAGCTATAGACATTATCGGAGATGCCTACTACACAACAAAGCAACGAAACAGTTCAAATTATACCCCAGAATCCCAATGCATCCCAGGTCCTGTGCCTTCAGTGGATACTCAATAAATTCTATTAATGATCACAACACCATAACATAAAAAGCTGATTGTGTAAGTATAAATTCATGTTACCTTTAGATCATTGAGTGTCTGTAGAACTTTTTAAAATTGCAAGAACTTCTTTTTAATTTAAACTAGTAGGTAGACAAAAACTTAAATAAATCATAGCAGAGATTTACCTCCCTGGTATAATAAGGCTGACAGAATGGGAAGAAGCATCAGTTCTCTGATGCTTAAGATTTACCACATTTGCTCCACAACGTTCTTGGTCTTGGTGCGTCTTCAGGACCAATAGAAGAGGAGCTCTAGCCCACAAATCCATAGTACAAAATAAAGAGGATATAGAAAGAGACACATGCCTTGTGGTGCAAGTGAGAGCATCTTGGGACAAAAAATTGATTCCCCGTTCTAGAACCTCATGGCCGTCTGACCTTAGGGGTCTCACAGAGTCTTTGTTTCTTTGTCCATAACATGGGACAGATGTTCAATCTACTTACCTACTACATACTTACTTCTTGTGGCTATTGAGAATCAAAAGTGATATATGTGGATATCCCTTTGTAGACTCCCAGCCCTATCTGAATGGAAGTGTCATTATCAGTCCTCCATTGATTGTGCATTTGGCTGACTCCTCTTAGTGTGACCAGAGGTCAAGTTTAACTCCTATAGGTCACTGAAATTAGAAATAATGTCCTCAGAAAGTCTACCAATTATATAACTTAACTTGATATAACAAATCTAAATATACCAAAATGATATATTAAAGATGATATTTAGAAAGTAGTCCTTATTTTAGCTCAGTGGGGTCTCTTTCAGAGAGTAAGCTTCCTCATCACATTTCAGACATGATTATACTTATAAATGTTCTGTTCTTCTAGGGCTATAGCCCTGTGTGAAGCAAGGCGCATGCATATCCTTCTCTCCCTTCTCCATTATCTCGTCACTGTCTTCTTCATTTTGCTCTACTTCTTTCTTAACCCCGTAGCCACTGACAAAGCACATCTCCAGATGACAAGCAAATCAGGAATGTATGATCACCAGAAAGAAGGAGGTCCTCTGCTCTGGCCACAGTAAAAGAGGAAAACCAGAATGCCAAAAACAACAGCAAAGCTTTCTGCCCTGTACTTCCGTATCAGATATTCATTCCTACCTCAGAAGAAAAATGGCTGAAAGTGATGTATAAAATGAGTCCAAGATTGTCTTATTCTTTGCACTAAAAGTCAAGGGTCTACTCCCCCTTTCCCTTTTATATTAATATTTCATTTTCACTTTCAGTTCCTAGTCTGGCTCATTAACTCTCTAGCACATGGAATTGAAACCCTTTAAAATAATTGTGATTATACACTTAAAAGCCCTTAAAAGCATAAGCCACCTTTGAATACAGTAGAAAAAAATAAACAACCAACTGCCAATTCCATGAATCCTGCTCTGTCCACAGGAGTTACAGATGAGGCAAGCCAACTGGGTGTGTAGAAGACTGTATGTATTTACACAGCACATATGTCATATATAAATGACTATGATGCACACTACTGAAGTAAAACATTTAATACTACAGTTAGAACTATTTTAACTTCAATTTCAAAACGTTCTTATGGCCCTATACCTTTGATATCAATGAAGTAGAGAAATCTCTACCTGAACATGCAGCCTCTTTACTGCTGTCTAGGATTTTCCAAGATAAATATTATGCTTAAATATTAGCATATTTCCCCTAATCATTGGGCCAGAACTGCAGCTGATCAGGGAAGAGTTTATATGGGCTCAAACCCATATAACCGGCAGAGTGACATAGCCATCTGGCTGACAGTCAAAAGAGCATCGTCACTTTCAGCTTTACGTGATTGTCCGTGTTGTAAATGAAAAATTGGGCCACATACAGAGGTTAGAACGCTCAAGAGAATGGGACACTCATTCATTCCAGGTCCCTGTAAGGGGAAATGATTCAGTTCCACTGGGGGGCAAAACTCCCAATCTTCCTTTCATAGGAGTGAACAGTGAGGTTGTAAGAACGCACCTTGGCATCACCCTTGGTGACAGACCATGGAGTTGGAGGGGGAGCTGGCAGGTGAGGCAGGGGTCATGGGCATAAAGGAAGTACATGCAGGATTCAGAAATCTCTGAGGCCAACAAGTTGGCCCAGGCTGTTACAGGTTTCAACCAAAGGCTGGGCAAGATTCAAGTAAAAGGAACAGATTCTTGATCTTAAAAAAAATCTTTAAGATCCAAAGTTGGTCTTTTGGAGTAAGAATGTATAACATTTCAGGATTAATTTGATAAAAATAAATACCAAAGTAGAAAATTTTACTGGATTGCTTTTTTTATTGTCAAGAAACTATACTAGGTGGTATGGACAAGAATTAAGCATTTATCCAACAGATTCTTACCAGGTGCCCAGCACTGTGCTAGGCCTTGGGGGTGCCAAGTCCCTATGCGTAGGACGCTTACCTCCTAATGGGAGGACACAGACCATAAATAAATGAGTCCATCAGGGGACATATGTGCTGTGAAGAAAAACAGAGCAAGGTAAACGGTGATCGAGGCAGGCCTCTCTGATAATGAGAGCTTTGGGCACAAGCATAAAGGAAATCAGGGAGCAGGCCACGCAGACCTTCCCACAAAGGGTGTTCCGTGAGTACACAGGCCTACGGCAGGTGTGTGCTCAGCCAGCTGAAGGAACAGCAGTGGGGCCAGTGCACGTGCCAGTGAGCAGGGGCTGGAGGAAGAGAGGAGGTTAGGGAAATGGCCATGGGCTGGTCACATAAGGCATTACAGGTCATAATTAGAGTTTGGGGTTCTGGTGGATGTGAGAAGGGGAACTGTGGGGTTGTTTTGGACAGCAAGAACACCACAGTGCAACTTGCATTGGTAAAAGCTGTGGAAAGAACTCTGTAGGAGGCATGGGTGGAAGCAGGGAGAAAGTATTGAGGTTTTCAACATTCTGGGAAACTTTCAGGGATTTCAGTTAAATATGTCAGGACAAGAGGCAACTGAGGGCACTGTGCTGCGGGAGGTTCTCCAGTTTGGACTGGGCTGGTTTCTAAAGGGAAGCAGAGCAGCCTTTTCTGCTTTTATCCAACACATTCTTGGATGAAAGAAATGCCTCAGTTCTGCTTCTGGGGTCTCTGCCTGCACACGTTTCAGGACCCTCGGTTCCCATCACTTCCTAGTACCCCTTTCGAAGACAACCCAAGTTGAAGTTCTCTCCCTTTTTCCTTCCAGTTGCACACTCTAGAAAAGCTCGAGATGCTAAGAAAAGCTACAATCTGATTTTAAATATCATAAATAAGAGTGAGTTCTACGAAAATAATTTCGCTTTAGGTTTGGTCTCTTCCCACAGAAGGAAATGTCATATTTGACATATGGAAAAGGTCAGACCTGTCTTCCAATATTCAGAAAGAGGGTCGGGGAGATAGGGAGCCTTTAGTAAAATAAGTAAATGCAAACCTATGTCCTCCATCTGGCAGCCCATTGCAAGGATTCGTAGACAACATTTTGCCTCTGAACCCTTGTTTAGTCATTCATTCAACAAATGTCCATTCATCCCAAAGCAGCGTTCCTCCCAGGTGACTGCCATCAGCACCTTGGCAGGAGAGAGCACAAATGTTACTCAGGAGTACTCCCCACATTTGCATTGTCAGCAAACAACCAGGGAAATTTGGGGATGATCTATGTCAATTTGTGTTTTCTAAAAAGTGAAAGGATTTTCCTTGGCTCTGATGACAGCATATCTAAGTTAATGTAAGCCAACCAGTGTGACATATATGAACCACTTGAATGTTTCTCCTTGGATATTCCAACAAGTTAGGTAGGGCTTACTAGATTCCTACGAATGTGCTTGCCAGAGATACACATGGGCCCAGGGCTTCTTTGTCTTTTCCGGCTTCTCTCCACTTCCCGAAGACCATTCTCAAGTCAGCTGCAGCTCCTCGTGTGGGAGCTGTCCCCCACAGCTGCAGAATGCCAGACGTGCCCCCAGCATGATGCCACTAGCGTCTTTACAGCCACTCCCAAATCTGCACCTCCTCCCACTTCTTCCTGCCTTTCCATGTATTGAAATGCCCGAGTCCTTCCCTGCCTTGGATGGTGCAGGATGGTCATTGTTATCCAGACCTGGTTTGAATTCTAACCCTGCCTGAAAATTGACCATTGGTACCTCAGTTTCCCATTCCTAAAATGAGGATAAAAATAAAGTGATATTCACCTGGTACAGCTGATTTGAGGACTAAATCCGTGACTATTGTAAAGCTCCTGGTACATAGAAGGCATTCAGGAAATGCTGGGTCTCCTTGCTTTGCCCAGTCTCCCACGTTCTTTCCAGCCACCCAACTTCCTACCCTTTCTTGCCACCTTCAGTTGCCAAGGCAATTCATCTTTCACCATTCAGTTCTCCCTTCTGTGGTAGTTCTTTTCATTCTCAGTTACAGCCTCCATTTCCACAGGGTAGGTTTTTGCTGCTGTTGCCGTTGTTTGTGAGGATTCTCGGATGGTAGGCTCCTCCTGCCCGTGTCTGCTCTTTTCCTCCATTTTTTCCTCCCTCTGTCACCCACTCTTTAGATATGACATCTGACTTTTCCAGCTACCTGGCCTGCCCGAGCATTCTCTTCTAGCCAGACCTGTCAGTGCACTTCCCGTGTGGTGAGGGAATGCAGAAGCAAAGGGCCGTCGTTCTTCCACCCACCGCAGCTAGACAGATCAGTGGGCTAGCCAGAGCACAGCTCTCACTCTCCTGCTCTCTCTCATCAAACTCTTACTGACCATTCTGGCTTGCAAAGTGATCAAGGAGCGGCTTCACCTTGTGGAATGGGACAGTGTCTGATGGACAGCCTAAAGCTTGCCTCCTCTGACACTTGTCAGCATGTGTGCTGGAACCACAGGCCCTCCCACAGAGGCGCTTCTCAGCGCCCTCCTGCGGGTTCAGGGGAGCCAGCTGACCACACCACTGGCACACCTGGGTGTCAGTTTGCGTCAGGTGCTTCTAATTTCAGTTCCCAGACCCACTCTGGGCTTGTTGTGTGGCCTCAAGCAAGCTACTTAACCTGTTTCCTTATATGTCAGATGGAGATAATAATACTTAACTATATCACAGGGGTGTAGTGTACATTAATTAATTAATGTTTGTAAAGTGCTTTGAAGATGCAAAGCTGGTTAAGTGTTTAAGTATTCTGATGATAGTTCTTGCTCATTATTAGAACCTTCCCAGGTTCCTGGACCATCAGTCACTGATTACAATTAGGTTCTAATAGCACCTGCTGTGCGATCCACTCCGGGCTGTAAGGAAAAAGCCATGAGAATTTATCCCAAATGGATTTATAATTTGAAAAAGATGTCAGGAGGCTGCTGCCCGAACACTGGGCCAGTTACAGGGCTTCTACAGTTTTCCAGAAGCCAAGAGGATTGTACATGGTGCCTATGGAAATTGCTCTCATCTTTTATGTGGCGCTGCTCAGATAGAGACTGAAAACTGCCTGCTGGGACTTGCAGTCTCCTCAGGTCATATCTCAAGGTCAAGATGGGGGGAAATGGAGACCGATGTGTGACCAGCACGGGTCTGTTTACAATCCATGGAGCTCTGCTGGAAAGAACGAGAGTTCCTAATATCCCTGTCTTCCAGGCAGCTCTCTGAAAGCTTACAGGTGCCGAGCATGAATACTCTTTGTCACCCCACTTTTGAGGTTGTGTCTATTTTAAAGAGACTTTGTAGCAGGATTTGGGCTGTAAATTTGCCACTGTCCTCTATCATGACATGCTCCTTGTTTCTCACAAAACATATAGATGGGTTGAATTCAGGTACCAGTGAGCTAATAATCAGAAGAGAAAGAATCCATTTCCAGCCTGGTGAGAGAGGGGCTCTTACCCAGGTGATGGAAGAGGTGACTGGAGCAGACTGCGGCCCGCAGGTTACAGTGCTGGTCACTCTGTGCCAGATGGCACTAACAAAGATGCAGTTCCTGCACGTTTTTCTCATTAACATACATCTTCATTTTCTCCTGCCACAAGTGCCACTCGTGACACCCCCCCCACTCCCACCCCTTTACATCCTTTTCCTCCTCAGCCTTTCTGGAGAAATACATGCTATGTTTGCAGCATTTTCAAAGTTTCAGCAAACTGAAATGGCTTTCTGAGATTTTATGGGTAGCTGGGTTGTTTTTGTTTCTTTTGGATGTTGGGTGCTGTAAGCCCAAAGACTGAGCTCCACACTTCAAAGGTTTCTTTTTTCGTATGAAGCATTAACGATCAATTAAGATTTTCAGATTTCCTGTAGCCGAAGTCCTAGGCTTTACCTTAAAAATTACTCCAGTCCCACCAAGGCCCCTGAGTTGTAAGTGGCACGTGGATTGGAAGCTTGCCCTCGCCCTTGCCCGACTTCCCCACATCAGATTCGCGAGGCTTTGCAAGACGCTGAAGCAAGGAGTGCGAGCGTAAGTACCCGCCGTGAGACCCCAGGCAGGCTCGGTGGTGGCTGGGGAGCCGGACGCGGGCCAAGCACCGCCCTCTCGCGGTGTCCGCCATGGAGGCCATGGACACCCTTCTGGGGCGCACAGGGAGCCTGAGTGTAATGAGGGTTTCCTTTTTCTGGTGATTTTAACTTGTTAGGGAAGTGAAGTGGGTTTGAAATGGATGTTACTACTTTTAAAAATGGACGGTACAGTCAGGACCGTCTTTTTGCTAGCAGCTGGCTTCAGTTTCCTGAGTCTTTTCCAAGTGATGACATGCCCTTAAAGCGCTCTGAAGTGTGCTCTGGTGAAGGTCAGAGTGCCATTGTCACGGCGTGGCAGACTTGTGCCGGCTAGGACTTACATGGCGTGGAGCAGGGCCCAGGCAAGGACACGTGCCCTTCTCTTGGTGCCACCTGAGTGACACTACGGGGGCTCTGTCGCCCTCCTGTCAGTCTCTTCCTTTCCCTCTAGTCCCTTCCTTGTCACCCTTGCTTTTTGACACACCCAGCACACTCACTATGGGAGCCGGCCTGCGGTGCAAACCTTCAGGATTTGGTGTGCGTAAGGCTGGCCCTCACTAGACAATCTGGACCCAGGGACGAGCTTTAGTTAAAGCGACTTCCGCCGTGGGATCTTATCGGGGTGGAAATGGTATAAAACGGATGCATGGTGATGGTTGTGCAACTTGGTAGAGTAACTGAAAACCACTGAATGAATCGTGCATTTGAAATGGGTGAATTATATGATATGTAAAACATGCAACAATGAAGTTGTAAAAAAAAACACAAAAAAACACTCCCCAGAGGTCCTCCCAGCATGCGCTCTGCCTGCCATGTCCCTGCCCAGCCCAGCGCTGGGATTGCTCGGCCTTCCTTCCCTCAAGCAAATCCTCACAGAGGCTAAGCAGGGTCTGTTTTCATGAAGACTTGGTCACTAGCTCACAAGGCAGCTCATTCCATTGTCAGAAAGCTGTTTTCTTCTATCAAACTAAACTCTGCCACCATGTAACTTCTTCATCTGTCTACCCCAAACAGTTCGGACCCCTTGCCCACGTGAGTCTTTCAGATAGTAGAGGACAACTCTCAGGCCCCTGACCCCTACTAACGTCTCTTGTCTAAGAAAACCCGCATTTCACCTCACGTCCCTCCTTCCTTGGACACTGGTGACAACAGGCTTGGCTGGGTGACAAGGACATGCTGCTAAGGTGACTTTGTTCAACGCATTGGCCTCCCCAGGGCTGGTGTCTCAACTCCTGATTTATAAGAGGACGTTTGAGCTAAATAATCTCCCAAGTGCTTTAAATATTCCAGATTCTACAGTTTTGAAATGAAGCATTATGAATTATATATTGATATTTTTAATCTTGCTCTTTTATTCTTTAAAATAGAATTTATTCATTCAAAGAAGTTGCTTTTTTTCTTCATGATCAATAGACTTCATATGACTGAGTATATCATAAAGTAGATGAAGCATTAGGTAAAAACAGAGCCGGTCTTGCACCTGCATCATGATGCCTGTGACAAGTTCCCACCTTCACACAGGTAATTTTGTCTCTGGAGTCTGCTGGCGGTGGAGGCATGGCCAGCAGGCAACAGAGCTACACTGTACTTCTCTAGCAGAAAAGCTGTAAACAAAATGAGTTTTCACAAATTGTGGCTTGAGCTTTGAAACAATGAACAAGTTCAAGTGTGCTCATTAGAGGAGCAACTGCTGGATAAAGAGACAGCGCAATGTACACCTTAGAAGGATAGCAATATTTACAAAATCAGTTCATGATAATTCACCCGAATTAAGGAGAAGACAACCCTCAAAATAATGTCTTTCAGCTTAGAATTCAGGGGCACGTTTTCTAGATCATCACCTGGATGTCTCTTTGCAAACACGTGCCCTTTGCAATCCTAGCCTCTGAGCTGTTCCGTCAGAATGTTCCAGACTGCAGGGCCACAGTGCTATGAGAAGCCAGTGTACTGGGCCTGGGCTGCACACCACTGCCCCTGAGTTCACCTCATACTTCACAAAGGAGGGAGGGACATTTTACTTAAAATTATTATGTGAGTCTTTTGCTTGTATGTACATCTTTGTTATGAATATTTTGTTAAGAATATTTTGTTAAATTTTTTTTAATATTCTTTGTTAAGAATATTTTGAAGGAGTAAAGAATAGAATTAATGAAAGAATTTAGCTTAACTCTCACGGGCAAGAGAAAGTGACTCAGATAGGGACGAGCCAGTGTAGAGTGCCTGCCCTCAGCTGTTGCTTTTGGTAGAAACATTTTATAGCACCCACATGGCCACTGCTCCTGAAAGAACACCAAGGACAGGAAATCTGGTCTCATTTCACAAACTCGGATAGTGAAGGAGCCACGTGAATACCAGTTAATAAATGCCTAGCTCTGTTTTTAACAATGGACGGTATCAGTGTCCTGCTTGAAAGCATTCCTAAGCTAGTTGATGTTGTAAAATAATACAGAAAACTGACATTTTTATTGTGACATGAGTTACCAGCGGTTATCTCCTGGCTCGTCTGGTTTTGATGATCCCCAGGGTCGCTGTCATATCGAGCCGACCAGCGTCTAGGGGCTCAGCTCTCCCATTTCAGCACCTGCCTAAGTGCATGAGTGCCCCTTCCAGCAGGGCCCTGATGGACCCTGTCTGCAGGTCTGCGCCAGACAAGCCAACCCCACTCTGTCCCTTAACACCTCACCTGGTTTTATCTGGGAAAACACCCATGCAGCAGAGTTCCCACCATGCCCGTAAGCATATCATCCGGCCTCCGTGCTCATCAGGAATCTGGCGGCATCCTGGTCAGATATCCATGGATCAGCCAGGAGCGCTGCTGCGCCTCCTGAGCCGAGCAAGCCCTGTCGAGTGTCCCGATCACC